>NC_060175.1:35306656-35606656 GCF_021184085.1 Oncorhynchus gorbuscha | reverse complement strand
AAAACAAATAAACATAATGGAGTACCGTGACTAATGGACAGTCCAGCAGGCATCAGCTATGTAGTCAAGTGATCATAGTGTCCAGGGGGCAGCAGTAGATGGAACAGGGAAGCCGCCACTACACTAGCGACACAGCGTTTAAAGTTAGTAGCAAGGGGCTAGTAGGAGCGTCTGCTCCGACGGAGGCCGGTTGAAGGCATAGCGGATGGAGTATTCGTCGGCAGACCAGTCGTGGTGGTGCGCCGTGTCGACAGAGAATCCAGGCCAGATGGCGAAAGAGGTATTGTAGAATTTAGTTTGCTAGCCGGGAGATGCGCATGGCTCACGGCTAACTGGAGCTAGCTTCGTGGCAGTGGCTTTAGCCAATATAGCCAATCAGTAGCATCGGTGATCCAGTGCCAAGGTCCAGAGTATACAGCAAGGATCCGGTGGAGTATTGGGCTCTTGCCGTGTATGATTGGAGTTCGGATGAACAGCTGAGTAGGCCGGGAGGTGGGCCTCAGGGATAGCTCTGGTACTGGATGCCACGGTGAGTGCACGCTAGCTGTGAGCTAGCTAGCTGTAGGCTGTGAGCTATCGAGCTAGCTGCAAGCTAGCTGTGAAGATCAGAAGTAGTGGTCCAGGGATTACGGCAGGAATCTGGCTTTGTTGTGGAGAGACAGTCCGATACTGGTAGACTAGAGAGTATTATCCAGGCTAAAAACAGGGCTGGTATCTGTGCAGAAGGTAAAAGCCGCTAGCAGTGGCTAACAATGACTAAATAGCTTGTAGCTAATTAGCTTCTGGAGGTTCTTGAATGTGTTCTAAAATTGAAAATTATAGCGATTCCGTATCACATTGGGTGAGGCAGGTTACCGGAAGGTATAATCGAATTAAAAATCAAAAATAGATTGAAAATAAATAGAAATATATATATATATATACAAAAAAATATGAAAAATACAAAAGTACACGAGAGGAACAAACAAACACATCTTCACTGCTACGCCATCTTGGTTGGTGATAATGGTGATCATATAACTCCTTCAACCAAAACCTATCCCCCTTTAGAACACAGGTTGCTTTCGTGGACTGATTTATCAGATAACCAGGAACTACCATCTGCTTCTCCACCTCAAGAAACGTTCAGGCATGAAAATGTCTGAAATAAAACAGGTGTGACGATCACATCCATTATCAAGATAGGGCTGCTTGGTATATAGACTAGGAAGATGAAACCACATGCTTTGCTTAACATATAACAAGGTGCTAAGCACATAAGAAAGTGCATGAGTCATGACTCTTTAAATGCATTTCTATTTGAGATCTCAGGCATAAATGTATGTACCGGCTAGAGGTTGACCGACTATGATTTTTCAACGCCAATACCGATTATTGGAGAACCAAAAAAGGTTGATACCGATTAAATCGGTGAAGATTTTATTAAATCGGTATCGGCGTCTATTTTTTCCCCAATAATAAATATATATAAAAATGACAATTACAACAATACTGAATGAACAATGAACACTTATTTTAACTTAATATAATACATAAATAAAATATATTTAGTCTCAAATAAATAATGAAACATGCTCACTTTGGTTTAAATGCAAAAAGTGTTGGAGAAGAAAGTAAAAGTGCAATATGTGCCATGTAAAAAAGCTAACATTTAACTTCCTTGCTCAGAAAATATGAAAGCTGGTGGGTCAATATTCCCAGTTAAGAAGTTTCAGGGTAGGGTCTCCCGGGTGGCGCAGTGGTTAAGGATGCTGTACTGCAGCGCTAGCTGCGCCACCAGAGAGTCTGGGTTTGGAAGGTCCGTGGGGCGACGCACAATTGGCCTAGAGTCGTCCGGGTTAGGGAGGGTTTGGCCGGTAGGGAAGTCCTTGTCTCATCGCACGGTGCGCGCTAACCAAGGTTGCTAGGTGCACGGTGTTTCCTCCGACACATTGGTGCGGTTGGCTTCAAGGTTGGATGGCGCTGTGTTAAGAAGGGTTGTGTATCGGAGGACTCATGACTTTCAACCTTCGTCTCTCCCGAGCCCGTACGGGAGCCGTAGCGATGAGACAAGATAGTAGCTACTAAACAATTTGATACCACGAAAATGGGGAGAAGGGGTAAAATTCAAAAAAATAATAATAATAAGTTGTAGTTATAGGAATTATGACTACCATATATCTTTGACTATTGAATGTTTAGCATTGCCAGCCTAATCTCGGGAGTTGATAGGCTTTAAATCATAAACAGCGCTGTGATTCAAGCATTGCTAAGAGCTTCTGGCAAACGCAGTAAACGCTGTTTGAATTAAATGTTTACGAGCCTGCAGGCAGCAGCCTAACACCGCTCAGTCAGACTGCTCTATCAAATCATAGACTTGATTATAATAAACACAGCAATATGAGCCTTTGGTCATTAATATGGTAAAATCTGGAAACTATAATTTCGAAAACAAAACGTTTTATTTCAGTGAAATACTGAACCATTCCGTATTTTATCGAATGGGTGGCAACCCTGAGTCTAAATATTGCTGTTACATTGCACAACTTTCTATGTTATGTCATAATTATGTACAATTCTGGAAAATTAGTTCGCAACGAGCCAGGCAGCCCAAACTGTAGAATAATACCCCGACTCTGCGAGCAATGTCCAGAAGATAAGTGACACAATGTCCCTAGTTAATATTGCCCGCAACATGAATTTATTTTAATCAAACTTTGTAACACAATAAAATGTGATGCTATCCAAGGAATACAAAGGGAACTGGGTAATCAGGCTAGCTCGCACTTACCATTACTTGAATCCCATTGCGGAAAAGTCACTCTTTGATCCAGTTGAAACGTCGGAAAACTGTGGCGCGTGTTGGACTAAGATGAACTATAATTTAGACATTTGCTCACGAGTTAAACACAATTTCGTCAAAACAAATACGAAATTACACTTGGCGTTAAACTAGTGAGAGAAGTGAAGTCTTTTCTTCTCTTTCCTTTGAGTATTCTTCAGCTTGCTGAATAGCTATGTTGTCGCTAGCCGCCTCATCTCACATCATCAATTTTAGACAGCCAGCTGACGTTAGCATGGATGAGAAATGAGACATCAATTCCAATTGTCAGCCTAAAACAATATCGATTATCCGGTGTCTTTCACTGGTGCGTAAAGTCCGTTCATTTATTACTGTCAATAGGAAATTGAACTACTTTAGCCACAGGTTAAACTTTGATGTTAAAAGCCTCTTTATGGGTGAGTGGGCTGCACAATGAGGTACTGGAAACGTCAACATCAAGGGTGTATTCATTACGGAACCCGTTTAAGAACCAAACAAATCAAAGAGAGCAAAACTAGTTTCTATTGGACAAATTCGGATAGCTCCCTTTCGTTTGCTTCCGTTTAAGAAACGTTTTGCAACATAATAGGCGGAATAAATACACTTCAGTTTCTGATAATATAAATTATATTAGAATGTACAGGCCCACAAAATGTATCGGAATCCCTTGATTGGTTAATCCTTTGCGGTTTCTTGCCTTTTAGTCCCCGCCCTCTATTTCTATTCGATAATAATAACACGCAACAGGCACAACAATCATTGAGTGGCACCAGAGCATTGTAAAGTCATTGACGTAAGAGAAACGTTTTAACCAAGTAGCTACTGTACTAGAAAATATGATCCTTATGATAAAAGCTTCATTACTTTAAAAAAATGTTGATGAAAGTGTGAGGGTGTTATGGGGTTGTTAACAGAAAAAGCAGTCGTTTCCTTCATATAGACCAATCACCTAAAAATTGAAACCACAAATTCCTCAAAATATCAATAATCACTGTGGCATTTCTTGCCCATGTTATTTTAATGGTCTTTATTTTAAATCAGCTAGGTATGAGTATGCAGATTTTACAAGGCAGCTCAAAATTACTTTTAGGGAGGGTGTCCATCTAGTGTAGTGTAATAACTTACAATGTATCAACATTGGATCTGTTTGACCTCTTCACCCTATAATATCTCTCAGGGAAGTGTGCTTATAATGGTTTTAACTTCATATAAAAATGATCCCCTCACATGTTCAAGCCAAACTATTTATATATTTTGATGAGCTACAATTACACGATCACGACATGCAGGTTAAAATATCAAAATAAACTCTGAACCAATTATATTAATTTGGGGATAGGTCGAAAAAGCATTAAACATGGCAATTTAACTAGCAATTGCTACCTAATTTGTCCTATTTAGCTAGCTTGCTGTTCCTAGCTAATTTGTCCTGGGATATAAACATTGAGTTGTTATTTTACCTGAAATGCACAAGATCCTCTACCTTGACAATTAATCCACTCATAAAACAATCAATCAAACCATTTCTAGTCATCTCCACCTTCCAGGCCTTTTTTACTTCTCTTGACTTTATGAGATTGGCAACTTTAATAAATTAGGTGCATTACCGCCACTGACCTCATTCGTCTTTCAGTCCCTACTGGGTACCTGCTTCTAACAACCAATGAGGAGATGGGAGAGGCAGGACTTGCAGCGCGATCTGCGTCAGAAATAGAACTGACTTCTATTTTAGCCCTTGGCAAAGCAGATGCGCCTTGGCGCAATAATTGAATAACATAGATTTCTAAATTTATTTTTGCAACGCACCCGCGGTGTAGTCAGCCTGTGACGCCTTCGACATCTCTGAAAAAAACTTTGCACAAAACAATGCAGAGTTCAGGTGCTAGTCGGAACTAGGAAACGCTGACATTTCCGAATCGTTAACTGGTTGTAGTTATACATGTACTGCGTTCATTCTGTTAGCAAGTCAGAAACGTCCGTTTTCTAACCAGTTTCCTATGTTGTCCTATGCCAAGGTTGTAACTTTAAAATGGAGTTGTTGATAAGAACAGCTGCCCTATGAGCACAATGTTGAAAATAACATTTTTGGCTGAACAAATTTGACAAGGCAGCTCAAAATTACTTTTAGGGAGGGTGTCCATTTCTCTCACTAGATGAGCTCCAATACTTATTTCAGAGAAATTACATTTGAGTATCCTTTGGTTCTAAATGCCATTAGAGCTAAATATAATCTTGAACTTCAAATAACAGTTTTGAACATTAAAATTTTATAAATGTCAAGTTTCCAGAAACATTTCTCATCTTTTAAAATACTACAAAATCCATATGAAGTATGATTGCTTCAACAAGCATGTCAATTCCACAATGATGAAATTAACTTGGTAATGTAACTAAAGAGAAAAAGCTATACTAAATGACACTCGTTCTGATTTAAATAGTTCAAAACTGTGGTTCAACCTCTAAACCACAACAACATTAGTCTGAGTACCAGCCTCTTAAGCTAACATTCCACCCCTTGTCATTGCCAAAGAGACTGTTTAATATGTGCTGGATTTACAGGGGTGCTGCTCATTGGCTGCCAGAATTAACATATTTCCCTTGACAACATGTGGAGCATTGGAAATAGAACGATAATTTATAACAATTTTTTTTTAAACATTTAGCTGTTAGCAAGTTGAATTAAAGCATTTTGTTGATGGAATTGCAGTATGTATTTAGTTTGATAATTTAGACTTGTGCTACTGTAGAAACTTTCACAGATTGGTTTCATCTGGACAAACAAAAAAAAGCAACCGGATCCCAACATGTTCTGTGGAGAAAAAAAGTGACAAGAATTCCGATCGAATCAGGATCTGCTCGAGCTCATTAACAATAGACTGTTCATTGAAGATAGCAGAAAGGCCAGCCTCTTTGGCACATGACATGGAGTACAGAGAGTGGAGACACTGGTACCCAGCCTACAACAGCATGTGTCTCAATCTTTTTCAGGATTTCGAACCTGCATTCTTTAAACATTGCAGAACAAATCAAAACAAAATAAAAGATAAATTGAACAAAACCCTCCTTTTGCAAACATATTGTATTCATCCAGTTGTGAAGCCAAGTGTAAATACCAGGTCAGTTCCCCCAGTGCATCACTCATTGAGGTGATTTAATCAGTGTAGAGCAGCAAACAAATACAGAGGAGTAATTATAAGCACTGCTATGTGGATACAGGAGAGGGTATCATAGTTCTGTAGAAATGGAAAGTTCAACATCATATACAGTCCAAGAAAGAGACATTTTCACATGTGCAAATTGTCCAGTCCATGGTGTTTTTCACCCTCTGATTCCAACTGATAGCAATCAACATTGAAATTATGCTTTTTCAGCCTCTCACTAGAGAAAAAAAAACCTGACACTATTACACTACCACAGCTGAGACAATTGGATTGGTTTGTGCAAGGTACATAAGTGCCTGACACGGACACAACACATTTCTGAGTGTGGAAACAGGTGTGTCTGTGGACACTGGTTTTACCAGTGGGGCCCCAGGGGAGGCTGAGACTTGACAGTGAGTTCAGAGCTCTGACAGGGGAGAGGGACACTCCTTGTCTCCTAGCCTCCACAGGTGCTTGGTTCCCACGATGCGAGGAAATGTCTCCCCAGAGCTCATAACTCCACATCGTCCGAGTCCGGTGCAGTACTGGTGGACTGGGCCTCTTCCTGTCTCTCTCCCCATACAAATCTGTAGTTGTTTTCCAACTCCTGCTGTCTCTTTTGCTCCTTGTAAACCTCTTCTGTTCCCCCTGTCTGAGAGAAATACAGGGAAGAGCAAAAATAATAACTCACACAATTACTCATATATTACTTAAACCTCTTCCAAAATGTTGAACTGCTTCCCTCTCCATCAATTGCTTATATTGGTTTTGAGAGCAGTCGTTGAACCAAATAGAGAAAATGTCCTTACAGATATTTTTCAACACATATCAAAACCTTTTTCTAGACGGAAGAGAACTCTGTAGTGTTTTTTTAAAAGGTTGATTTTTTAAAATTGTAATTACCAGTAGGTTGATGAGCAGCTCTCTGAAGGACTTGGTATCTTCTTCAGTCAACCACTGGTCCCCAGCCTCCTCAGCTGTCCTTTGTGTTATAATCTTCACCTCAATTTTACCTTAAAAAAATAATTTTCAACTTTACAATACTAACAAGCGTTTCACATAAACCAAAGCGTGTGCCCACACATACTAGAATATGGACAGCTTAAAATGTGCAACTCTGCACAAACATGAATGTCAGTCAGCAACCCTATTGAAAAGCTTCTGACACAATACCACACAAAATGAGAATAGATCATAGAAACAAGACATGGAAAGCACACAAGAGACAGATGAAAATGGATGAGACAGTGTGACTGTTGCATCTACACCTCTTAAAATATATTTAATGCTATATACAAATCATTAAAATCCCGGCGGAAAATATTTACACAAGAAGCAACATAGTATCAGTCTACTCCAGCCTAAAATCAGATAAACCCATTTTGAAATGTTAATATGACAAGCACACCCAGAAGCTTCCTCAGATAATATATTCACACATTAACTTTGCCACACACCAGAGATCTGAAGCGAATTTAAAAACCCATTTCAACAGATACGAGATCATGCAAAGCATAGCTCTGTTTTGCCAGTGACCCCCTTCTATTTTTGGAACCTGACCTAAATAGCCCAAATTAGATGAGAAGAGTGACATGATCACACGCTAAAGATATCAGGAGGAAAAGAGAGACAGGCCGTGTGTTTTTGGGCACTCCCCTTCCTACCTTCGGCCTTCAGTCCCGCCTTCTCTAGCTGTTCTTTAACCACGTCCTTAATGTGCTGCCACTGGGGGTCACCTTCGCCCATCTCCTGAACTTTGACCTCCCCATCGGGACTGCTGCCTGTCTTATACTTAGTAACTCTGATCTTAACAAGGTCGTCAGCCGCTTGGTCTGGGGTGACGAGACAAAAGAGGGACAAACAACAGAGGTCACCTCCCAACAAGTAAAAGTAGGGCAACAGGATGTAGGAGTTAAAGCCAGCAATGTGGGTGGGATCACTCAAGAGTTTTCAATTCACTACCGGTATTCTATGATTCCCTTTCTCTATATATAGGACTGTAAGTATACTGATATAGCCTACTCCCATTTTACTCTCTCCTGAGCATTGAACAGCGAATCTCCATAAAGGTACTGAACATGAGATGGAACAAGAAATTATGACAGACATCTACATAGAAATGAATATACACGGAATGTAGATGTATGATCTATGAACACAGAGCCAGGCCCAGAGGGTGGAGGTCCAGGCAGAGAGCCCAGTTACCTGGCTGTCGAGGGGCCAGGCTGGGACTACCCCTGGCTGGGTCGTTGGCCCTCTGGCCTCCCTCTGTCTGGGGCTCTGCCTCTGTGTCCCTGGCCTCTTTGTCCTCCAGGCGGTCCAGCAGCTTGTCCAGAGTAGCCTCCAGGGTCTGGGTTGCCTGAGTGCGGTCAAACTCCCCCTTCAGACCTTCGGTCTCCAGTTCTTGCTGAGCCTAGAACAAAAAAGAGAAACCCCACAAAGCAACATTATCAATCAAAATATTAACATGTTGACAAAATAATGGTCATTTAGATGTCCATCTACCTCACATGTTTGACCAATAATGTAGTTGAGCACTCAATAACCTGTTCTTTTACAGAGACCCATTTACAGCCTGTACACTTGTCTAGCATCTCTAGTGTCTGTTCGCACCTCGTCTATGATGTTGTCAAACTCCTTTTGCATTTCCCCTTTCATTTCCTCAATGTTGGCAGAAGGTACTGAGATGTCAGCTATCTCCTCCTCAAACTCCTGCAGCAAGAGATGCTCTTCTTCATCCCCCTCCTCATCCCTCTCCTTTTCCTTCTCGTTTTGGAGTTCCTCTCGTTCTTGTTTGGCTTCATTTTCTGCTTTCTGAGAACAAACTCAGAATTAACCATATTGAAATGAAATGCACAAAAATGTCACTGAATTATGAATACATTGTTATGGGTAAAAGTAAACTGTGCCATGACCTAAAGGCAGCACTAACCTTTCTGTTGCTCTCTTTGAGATGCTGCACAAATTTCATCAGGTCTGCAGGGTCAGTGATGATCTTGAAGTTAAATTGTTCATCTCCAAAAGCTACGAGTAAAAAAAAACACCAGATGGATATTAACCAAAAGGAAAAAACTTGAAAGCATCAGAAGTGATATTACAGTGAAAAAAAAAAAAATCCAGTTTAATATATTACCATCCTCTGTGACCTCATTATCTGTGAGCTGATTATCATAGGTATCCTCTCCAGCCTGTGAAAACAAAACACTGTTGGTGCCAGCTTGTGAAAGACTAAGGCATACGTTCAAAGATATGACGATCACTGACTGTACCTGATGCTCTGAAGTGGTGTCAGTTGCTGTGGTACTCCCTGGCTTCGTCACTCCCTCCCAGAAATCAGAATCCTCGGGCTCTTCGGAGGTCAGAACTGCATCTGGTCCAAGAGGAATGAATCAAGAGGACAGATTATTTCTCAATATGATGCTTTCATTATAAAATCCTGCAAGCAAGCTGTCCAATAAATTAAGTACTTTGATTAAGCAAACGGGATTTGTACCTTTTGTGTCTGACCCCAGGACATCTGGGTCATCAGTTGGCGTCGCTGAGTCCTCGTCTGTCCCCTCGTCCCCAGCCAACATCTCATCAAGAGTCTTCAGCTCCTCTGAGATCTGCTCCACTTTACGTTTCGTATCCGCTGAAAATGAAAGACAGAGCAAGAAGCAAAGTTACATTATTCATTAGGGCTTGTAAAATCAGGAAAGTACCAATTAAAATATTTAGTCTGGCTCCATATCACAGTACATAGTGGTTCCTCCTTTAAAAAGTTGCATCATACTGCAGCACGTTATGTGATTGTCAGCCATTTTTACCATTAATGCTAGTTAGACCACCAGAGGGCATCTTTGAGAAGCATTTGATAGTAATGCCAATATTGAAGACTAAAGAATTGTACAACTCTTTTGTAAGAACATAGTATATGGGATTGATTTTAAGAAATGTAGCTTAATTAATTGAATATTATGGCGTTACTATTGGAAGAAAAACTAAACCCTCAGGGTTTCCGGTAATGCCATATTTTCCGTTCCATCCTGTATAACGTGATGGTCGGGAGAAGGCTACAGTACTAAGAGCATAAGAGGATTGGAGGGTTCTAAATTAATATCTAAGAGGCATTTTTCATTAGGGCAAATCTGATCTGTGAGAATATCTAATGGGCATTCATATCATTTGAAACTAATTAATAATAAATCGCTTTGTTTAAAAATTAACGATATTTTGGAGATGATTTTGTTTTCATTTAACCTAGTGAGCGAGAAAAGGCCATTCTTAAACACGGGGTGAGACATTCTCACTAATTTGTAAATAAAGTTTGTTATTTAGAATGGTTTATTTCTGTTTTTAGAGGGAGAGAAACCAAAAGCCGCCTCATGGGTCTCCCGGTGGCGGCTGGCACAGGTATCAAAGCAGCATCTGTAGTAATGCAGTGTCTTAGACCGCTGCGCCACTCGGGAGGCCCCATCCACAAAGTTTAATGCTGATCAATTGCCATGCACAAAGTACCAAAATACAGAGGTGTTGGTAAAGGTATATTGTCCTGCTAATAGCCCATAATGGGCTATTATAATACTGTACATGGTGTCTAGGTCAGGATAACCAAAAAATTTCTTTATGAAAGACTATCAGAATGAATGTTGGTACTTATTTTGATCCAAAGCCTTGAATGAGTGAGTCACTCAGCTTTATGTAGGTGCCGGGGATAAATGACTTAGAAATGACTGCCTAGAAGGTCAGCATCCCGGAGTCGCCTCTTCACTGTTGACGTTGAGACTGATGTTTTGTGGCTACTATTCAATGAAGCTGCCAGTTGAGGACATGTGAGGACTCAGTTTCTATTTGGTTTATGTCGCCCATTAATTGTCAGTTAGAGACACAGTAGCGCCTTGGGACCCAAAAGGATAATCAGTGCTCCAACTCCCCATTGCGCTGGTCTAGAACAATGAAGTAGTGATGCAGGGTACCGTATTAAACCACAAATTACCTCTAAGTCCCACAGCATAATCACAAAACATTTAGTTGAGCAACCACTGTATAGGCCAAGCACCCTCCCAAAGACCCCCAGCCCCTGTTGACTCACAGACTTGGGCCTTGACATAGTCCATGTACTGCTGGGTGCTGAGGGCTGGCTGGCACACAATGCCCTGGGGCTTGGCGGTGTAGGGCGGGCGCAGGAAGGGGTGCTGGCAGGTGCGGGTGGTGTGGACCGTCAGCACGTAGCGGCACGACTGGGGCTCATCCACACGGGCCACGTAGTCCCCCGAGCCCTCCTCACACACAAACTGGACGACACAGACCAGAGCAAATTAGGGGCCAGAAGTCATGGATTGTCAAGGAGCCACACCAGTCATATCTAATGTGTTTGGAGTTTTACAAGATTTATTAAATACAATACAAAACACAGGTTGTCCTTACTGATGTTTGTTGCAATATTAAGACTCCATCGCATAAGCTCTCACCCTGACTTCAGTCTCCCTGGGGTTCCCGTTCAGGTCACACTTGGAGCCATTGACATAGCTCTGACTGTGGTAGCGCTTCAGTCTGTGTTGCTTGGAGGCCTGGGCACCAGGGAGGAAGAGAAAGAGATTATTATCAACACATACACCATGGATATTCTACTGTATCATCAAACTGCATAGACCATTACATCAAATTTAAACACTTGCCCCCAATGCCCCCTTTTCCTGATAGACGTGTTAATATTGCACCATAAATTGTGCCTTCCTGTATTATAATGTTTATTATATTCTACTGAGCCATTTACTTTATGTTTGTAATCTAAACTTTTATTATTGTTGTTGAATTGTCCAGAAGGAACCTGCCAGTAAGAATTTTGTTGGACAGTGTAGCTTTTTCAAGCAGAAATTTGCTTCCTGCAACACTAACTCAAAAAAAGTTCTGGGACACTGTAAAGTCTATGGAGAATAAGAACACCTCCTCCCAGCTGCCCACTGCACTGAAGATAGGAAACACTGTCACCACTGATAAATCCATCATAGAGAATTTCAATAAGCATTTTTCTACGGCTGGCCATGCTTTCCACCTGGCTACTCCTACCCCGGTCAACAGCACTGCACCCCCAACAGCAACTCGCCCAAGCCTTCCCCATTTCTCCTTCTCCCAAATCCATTCAGCTGATGTTCTGAAAGAGTTGAAAAATCTGGACCCCTACAAATCAGCCGGGCTAGACAATCTGGACCCTTTCTTTCGAAAATTATCTGCCGAAATTGTTGCCACCCCTATTACTAGCCTGTTCAACCTCTCTTTCGTGTCATCTGAGATTCCCAAAGATTGGAAAGCAGCTGCGGTCATCCCCCTCTTCAAAGGGGGGGGGGCACTCTTGACCCAAACTGCTACAGACCTATATCTATCCTAGCATGCCTTTCTAAGGTCTTCGAAAGCCAAGTCAACAAACAGATTACTGACCATTTCGAATCTCACCATACCCTCTGCTATGCAATCTGGTTTCAGAGCTGGTCATGGGTGCACCTCAGCCACGCTCAAGGTCCTAAACGATATCTTAACCGCCATCGATAAGAAACATTACTGTGCAGCCGTATTCATTGATCTGGCCAAGTTATTCGACTCTGTCAATCACCACATCCTCATTGGCAGACTCGACAGCTTTGGTTTCTCAAATGATTGCCTCGCCTGGTTCACCAACTACTTCTCTGATAGAGTTCAGTGTGTCGAATCGGAGGGTCTGCTGTCCGGACCGCAGTCTATGGGGGTGCCACAGGGTTCAATTCTTGGACCGACTCTCTTCTCTGTATACATCAATGATGTCGCTCTTGCTGCTGGTGAGTCTCTGATCCACCTCTACGCAGACGACACCATTCTGTATACTTCTGGCCCTTCTTTGGACACTGTTAACAACCCTCCAGGCAAGCTTCAATGCCATACAACTCTCCTTCCGTGGCCTCCAATTGATCTTAAATACAAGTAAAACTAAATGCATGCTCTTCAACCAATCGCTACCTGCACCTACCCGCCTGTCCAACATCACTACTCTGGACAGCTCTGACTTAGAATACGTGGACAACTACAAATACCTAGGTGTCTGGTTAGACTGTAAACTCTCCTTCCAGACCCATATCAAACATCTCCAATCCAAAGTTAAATCTAGAATTGGCTTCCTATTTCGCATCAAAGCATCCTTCACTCATGCTGCCAAACATACCCTTGTAAAACTGACCATCCTACCAATCCTCGACTTTGGCGATGTAATTTACAAAATAGCATCCAATACCCTACTCAACAAATTGGATGCAGTCTATCACAGTGCAATCCGTTTTGTCACCAAAGCCCCATATTACTACCCACCATTGCGACCAGTACGCTCTCGTTGGCTGGCCCTCGCTTCATACTCGTCGCCAAACCCACTGGCTCCATGTCATCTACAAGACCCTGCTAGGTAAAGTCCCCCCTTATCTCAGCTCGCTGGTCACCATAGCATCTCCCACCTGTAGCACACGCTCCAGCAGGTATATCTCTCTAGTCATCCCCAAAACCAATTCTTTCTTTGGCCGCCTCTCCTTCCAGTTCTCTGCTGCCAATGACTGGAACGAACTACAAAAATCTCTGAAACTGGAAACACTTATCTCCCTCACTAGCTTTAAGCACCAGCTGTCAGAGCATCTTACAGATTACTGCACCTGTACATAGCCCACCTATAATTTAGCCCAAACAACTACCTCTTTCCCAACTGTATTTAATTTATTTATTTAGCTCCTTTGCACCCCATTATTTTTATTTCTACTTTACACATTCTTCCATTGCAAAACTACCATTCCAGTGTTTTACTTGCTATATTGTATTTACTTTGCCACCATGGCCTTTTTTGCCTTTACCTCCCTTCTCACCTCATTTGCTCACATTGTATATAGACTTGTTTATACTGTATTATTGACTGTATGTTTGTTTTACTCCATGTGTAACTCTGTGTTGTTTGTGTCGAACTGCTTTGCTTTATCTTGGCCAGGTCGCAATTGTAAATGAGAACTTGTCCTCAACTTGCCTACCTGGTTAAATAAAGGTGAAATAAAAAATCCTGTACAGACAACTTGAAACAGCGGGTGAGTATCAGGGGAGGGAGTCACTTCTGCTGTAGCAATCAAGTCAGCCTCACACGCGGTTCTTTCCCTCATCATATCATCAACCTGAACAAGGTACATGCTGTGTTCCAAAACCAACAAGCAGCCCGTACCTGCCAAGCACTCATTCTAACCCTAATGCAACTATAGTAAAATGGGTGAAAAACAAAGTAGGATACAAATCTAAACAGCTTGAGATTTTCCTGTACATTCTCTCTCAATTGGCTTATACAACATGCTTTTTGCATGTTTTCCAGCAAGTATACATGAAACTCTTGGTTTTGTCCTTTGTACGAGTTAAACACATACTGAATCAAATAAACTTTATTTGTTAAAATGCTCCGAATACAACATGTGTAGACCTTACCCTGAAATGCTTATTACAAGCCCTTAACCAACAATGCAGTTGAAGATAAGAGTTACGAAAAAATAATGAAAAGTAACACAATAAAATAACGATGCTATATACAGTGAGTACCGGTATTGAATCAATGTGGGGGTAGAGGTAATTTGTACATGTAGGGTTGTAGTGACTATGCATAGATAATAAACAGCGACTAGCAACAGTGTAAAAAAATTACCATACCAGGCAGTGATGCAACTGGGCAGGATGCTCTCGATGGTGCAGCTGTAGAACTTTGAGGATCTGGGAACCCCTGCTAAATATTTTCAGTCTACTGAGGGGGAAAAGGTGTTGTGGAATCTTCATGACTGTCTTGGTGTGTTTGGACCATGATAGTTCATTGGGGATGTGGACACCAAGGAACTTGAAACTCTCGACCCGCTCCACTATAGCCCCATTGATGTTAATGGGGGCCTGTTCGGCCCGCCTTTTCCCATAGTCCACGATCAGCTCATTTGTCTTGCTCACATTGAGGGAGAGGTTGTTGTCCTGGTACCACACTGCCAGGTCTCGGACCTACTCCCTATAGGTGTGTCTCCTCGTTGTCGGTAAACTTGGGTTGACCTTGGGTTGTGCCATGGCAGAGATCTTTGTGGGCTATACTCAGCCTCGTCTCAGGATGGTAAGTTGGTGGTTGAAGATATCCCTCTAGTGGTGTGGGGGTGCTTCAGCCTCCAGAATTTATGCTGCAGTAGTTTGTGTCGGGGGGCTAGGGTCAGTTTGTTATATCTGGAGTACTTTTCCTGTCCTATCCAGTGTCCTGTGTGAATTTAAGTATGCTCTCTCTAATTCTCTTTCTTTCTCTCTCTCGGAGGACCTGAGCCCTAGGACCATGCCTCAGGACTACCTGACATGACTCCTTGCTGTCCCCAGTCCACCTGGCCGTGCTGCTGCTCCAGTTTCAACTGTTCTGCCTGTGATTATTATTATTATTATTTGACCATGCTGGTCATTTATGAACATTTGAACATCTTGGCCATGTTCTGTTATAATCTCCACCCGGCACAGCCAGAAGAGGACTGGCCACCCCACATAGCCTGGTTCCTCTCTAGGTTTTGGCCTTTCTAGGGAGTTTTTCCTAGCCACCGTGCTTCTACACCTGCATTGCTTGCCGTTTGGGGTTTTAGGCTGGGTTTCTGTACAGCACTTTGAGATATCAGCTGATGTACGAAGGGCTATATAAATAAATTTGATTTGATCAGGCCTACCACTGTTGTGTCGTCAGCAAACTTGATGATGGTGTTGGAGTTGTGTTTGGCCTCGCAGTTGCGGGTGAAAAAGAGTACAGGAGGGGACTAAGCACACACCCTTGAGGCGCCCCAGTTTTGAGGATCTGCATAGCAGACGTGTTGTTGCCTACCCTTCCCACCTGGGGGCGGCCCTTCAGGAAGTCCAGGATCCAATTGCAGAGGGAGGTGTTAAGTCCCAGGGTCCTTAGCTTAGTGGGCACTATGGTGTTGAACACTCAACTGTAGTCAATGAACAGCATTCTCACATAAGTGTTCCCTTTTGTCCAGGTGGGAAAGGGCAGTGTGGAGTGCGATTGAGATTGTGTCGTCTGTGGATCTTTTGGAGCGGTATGCGAATTGGAGTGGGTCTAGGGTATCCAGGATGGATGCTGTTGTGAGCCATGACCAGCTTTTCAAATGCCTACCGACGTTTAGGCTGGTTTAGGCTGGTTACCTTCACTTCTTTGGGCACAGGAACTATGTTGGTCTGCTTGAAACATGTAGATATTACAGACTCAGTCAGGAAGAGGTTGAAAATGTCCGTTTAGACACTTTCCAGTTGGTCCGTGCATGCTTTGAGTACATGTCCTGGTAATCCTGTTCCCGCTGCATTGTGAATGTTGACCTGTTTAAAAGTCTCACATCGGCGACCAAGAGCGTTATCACACAGTTGTCCAGAACAGCTGGTGCTCTCGTGCATGCTTCAGTGTTGCTTGCCTCGAAGCAAGCATAAAAGGCATTTAGATCGTCTGGTCGGCTCGCGACACCGGGCAGCTCACGTCTGAGTTTCCCTTTGTAGTCCGTAATAGTTTTCAAGCCCTGCCACATCCGACAAGCTTCAGAACCGATGTAGTAGGATTCAATCTTAATCCTGTATTGATGCTTTGCTTTTTTAATGTTTCATCTGAGGGCATAGCGGGATTTCTTATAAGGGTCCAGATTAGTGTAACGCTCCTTGAAAGCAGCAGCTCTAGCCTTTAGCTCAATGTGGATGTTGCCTCTAATCCATGGCGTCTGGTTGGGATATCTACGTACAGTCACTGTAGGGACAACGTTGTTGGTGCACTTATTGATGAAGCCGATGACTGATGTGGTCCACTCAACGCCATTTGATGAATCACGGAACATATAACGTTGTTGGTGCACTTATTGATGAAGCCGATGACTGATGTGGTACACTCCTCAACACCATTTGATGAATCACGGAACATATTCCAGTCTGTGCTAGCAAAACAGTCCGCGTCATCTGACCACTTCCGTATTGAGCAAGTCACTAGTACTTCCTTCTTTAGTTTTTGCTTGTAAGCAGGAATCAGGAGCATAGAATTATGGTCAGATTTGCCAAATGGAGGGCGGGGGGGAAGAGCTTTATATGCATCACTGTGTGTGGAGTAAAGGTGGTCTAGATTTCTCTTTCCCTCTGGTTGCACATGTGAAATGTTGGTAGAAATTAGGTAAAACAGATGTAAGTTTGCCTGCATTAAAGTCCCCAGTCACTAGGGGCACCACTTCTGGATGAGCATTTTTCTTGCTTGCTTATGGCCTTATACAGCTGGTTGAGTGCGGTCTTAGTGTCAGCATCGTGGTGGTAAATAGAAAGCTAAGAATAATATAGATGAGAACTCTCTAGGTAGATAGTGTGGTCTACAGCTTATCATAAGGTACTCTACCTCAGGCGAGCAATACCTAGAGACTTCTTTAATATTAGACATCGCGCACCAGCTGTTATTGACAAATAGACACACACCCCCGCCCCTCGTCTTAACAGACGTAGCTTCTCTGTCCTGCTGGTGCATGGAAAATAATGCCAGCTCTATATTATTCGTGTCGTCATTCAGCCACGACTCGGTGAAACATAAGATATTACAGATAATGTCCCATTGGTTGTATAATCGTGATCGTAGGTCATCTATTTTATTTTCCGATGACTGCCATCTGTTCTATTGACCAACGTGCAATGGGAGTTTACTCACTGGCCTACAAATTATGAGAAGGAAGCCCGGCCTCCACCCTCTTTTTCACGCAAATGACGGGGATTTGAGCCCGTTCCCGAGAAAGCAGTATATCCTTCGCGTCGGACTCATTAAATAAAAGAATATTCTTCCAGTTCGAGGTGAGTAATCGCTGTTCTGATGTCCAGAAGTTATTTTCAGTCATAAGAGACAGTAGCAGCTACATTATGTACAAAATAAGTTTAAAAAGTGAAATGCAAAAAAACTTTAAAAATAGCAAAGTTGGTTAGGAGGATGTAAAATGTCAGTCATCCCCTCCAGCGCCATGAAGTAACACCACAAAGTATGACAAAATGCTTTAAGGGTAGAGAGGAGAGGGGCTGCATGCAACAGGGGATTAAACCAGTTACCTTGGCTGTTTCATTGTTCCAGTCAAACTCTGAATCATAGTACCCCAGGAAGAGAACATCCCCTTTGATGTCTGTGTCTGTGGAGAGATAAAAACAGACTATCATTAGAGGCAAGGCCTAAATCTAAATAGACAAAGCACCATCAGGTAAACCATGTGATGCAGTAGCACTTGACAGACAGGTCAACACTAGACCGGTCAACACCAGAGAAGTAAATAATGACGTGTAACATGGGGATCCAAAATAAACATGGTGAAAGTGTAAACAGTGAGTACAAACAAGATGATCCAGCTGTTGCTACTTGTGTTAACTTTTGGCAAACACCGTGGTTGAAAATAAGTCTTACCCTCAAGGTGGTACTGTCTAATGTGTTGTCCATAGCAGAACTCATATGTCCACCAGTCTTTTGTCTGCAGTTAGAGAATGACAAAGTTTCAGTTGCTATGACATTTCATATTCATGTTGACAGTGACCTTACAATACTAGAAGAATAGCAAATAGCCTAGGCAGCCTTATATGGAGAAGTTGATTTCTTATGTGCATATGGAGTCTGTCCAACTCAAGGTCCGGTAGATTACAAGTTCAATAATCCAAGTGACTTCTTCATCCATATACAGTAAGAGAGGTAGCTTATTGTAGAGACAATTTGGATGGTTAGGTTATGCAAACTGACCAAATCAGATAAGCACGATAGGTATTTAACTGTCAATACAAGTTGCACAACTCATTGCAGCATCCAACCTGGGCCAACTAAACTTATTCTCTTCCATTTAATTAAAAGCATGACTTTATAACTGTCTGCAATAGTTCTGGTGTAAAGTGGCCAGGGGAGAAAACTGTTTAGACATTGATACAATATGAAGCACTGTTGTCTCTAGGCAGTGGTATAGTATTCCTCCCCTTAGTCTTCTTGTGTGTGTGCTTGTGTGTCTGACCTTCACTAGGCAGGGGGCAGTGTGCATGGGCTTGAGCAGGTCTGGGATGCTTGGTCCGGTGTAGCCTTGGGAGTCAGGCTCAGAGGCTCGGTCCTGGTGAAACCTCACTGCCTGGGCTGGAAGGCGACATTCATACATCTGCTTGTATTTGCTGGACACCAGCATGACTTCTTCTGTCTTAGCCTGTATTGTAGAAAACATGACATAACGCTAGATAAAACAGACTCTATTATATAGCTAGTTAACGAGATAGCTAGCTTGGCAAGTATGCTATCTGACAGCTGCTGTCAACTTGAAACTGCATTTTCTAAACGATAGCTACATATTAGTAGATAGCTACATATTAGTAGGTAGCAACAGTTAGCACAATGTATCAGTCTGTGCATAACGGTAACGTCCGCATTGTTGACTGGGGCGCTAGCTAGCAGCACTATAACGTTATTTCATCTAATTAGATAGCTAGTGCATTATCATTTCATTCAAATATCACGACTAACGTTAGCAAGCCATTAGCCATCTGACTCCAGTAGCGATGTACAGTAACGTTAGATAGCTAACTGGGCAGAATCGCTGAGACCATGCATGCTAGCTAACGTAAACTATAATTTCTTAATTTCACGTCTCACCTGACCCATAATGACAGGATCTGGAAGAATCTGGATCCCATATTTCACCTCGTTTAATTCCTCTAGATTCAAGAAAGCCAAGACGGATAGCTGACATGTCAAAAAGAAAACGTACAATCCCCTCAACCACCTAACCACGGAAGCAGCCATGATAGCTAGTTTCTGCTTCTCTTTCTTCTATGGTATAAAAGCTAGCTAGCTACATCTGTCAAGTCTTGTTGCTGTTTATTTGTGCTATGGAACGTCATGGATTGGACAACAGGGACATCAAATACCACATAATACGGTATTATACATGTCAATCAAAGTCACTACGTTGTCCTATTGGATAATTGTCCATCCTTTCCAGAATCCCTCGTTTTGGACACGACTGTTTCCTCGATTGGTCGAATAAGTATGTATAGGCGTGGCTCATACATCATTGGGTGAGTTCGTTTTGCCTGGCCCGGTTCCCCGGGTGATTTAGATTTAATTTAACCCTTGTTAACCCTTGTGTGGTGTTTGGGTCTGTGGGACCAATTTTCAATGTTTACTCAAATAAAAACTATACAATTCATACTTTTTTCAACCTGAGACTCATTGGCCTTGGCTCATTTTCTGTGAAGAACATGTAAAATAACACATTTTAATTGAGTGCACACTGTGTACACTCCTACACATTTATAAAGCACATATTTGGTGATCAGGTCCACTGGACCCGAGGGTAATAAAAGTGTGGAAAAGTGTATGTGTAGGTCAAAACAAGTAAAATTGAAACAAAAAGGTTTGCTGTGTGCCTTCACTGTGTCACCCTCCTCCCTGGGCCTGCTGTTTCAACATAACACCAAGAACCTGTCTGTCTGTCTCCCTGCCTATCTGCATGTCTTCAGCTTTTCTCGCACTCTTTACCCTTTGTAGTGTGTGAAACTACACAATGTATTGCGGGAACCTGCACAATGTTATTACAATACATTATTTCGATACATTATTTTGATACATTGTAAAAATATACCCCAGCCAGGGGCAAATTTGGGGAGGGACACATAATAATAAATAGCTTGGCATATGTGACTCCTTACCATGGCATATGTGACTCCTTACCATGGCATATGTGACTCCTTAAATTTCAGAATATGAGGATCATGTCTCTGTCAATTCGGAGTCTGACTGAGTTGGAAGAAGAGGATGAGATTGACCCTCAGCCATTCCCATGACCAGCCCGTCAGCAATCAGCTCATCAGCAGCCGGCAGGAGGAGAAATATGGATGTCAAAAAAGTGTGAACTTGAATGATCTTCTTGTCCAAGGAATGAGCTACCCCAGATGGAGAAGCCAGATTGAGGAGCCCCTGAGAAGAACCAAGGAATGCGGGTTGTCCTGGACGTGACACAGGGTCTCTGTGGCCACAACATCACATGCGATAACTTTTTCACTTCGCACAAGCTGGGAAAGGAGCTCCTCAAGAGGTACCTGACGATGGTAGGAACAGTATGAAAAAACAAGCCAGAGCTCCCTCCTCAGCTGTTGAATACATGGAACAGGCCTATCAATTCCTCTAAGTTTGTGTTCACAGCTGACACGTCCCTAGTGTCCAATGTGCCAAAGAAAGGCAAAAATTAAGCTACATAGGGATGGGAGAATCTATGGCCAGGAACCTCAAAAAACAGAGATCATAGTGGATTGCAATGCCACAAAAGGAAGGGTGGACAATTTAGACATCCGCACAACCCACATAACCAACAACTCCAATACAGGAAGTAAGTGTGAGTGAGGTTGTTGCATGTGTGTGTGCCTGACTCTCCTACCTTTGTCACGTTCTGACCTTAGTTCTTTTGTTATGTCTTTGTTTTAGGTTGGTCAGGGCGAGAGTTGGGGAGGGTTGTCTTTGTTCGTTTTTCTATGTTGTGTTTTGCATTTGGCCTGGTATGGTTCTCAATCAGAGAAAGGTGTCGTTAGTTGTCTCTGATTGAGAATCATACTTAGGTAGCCTTTTCCCACCTGTGTTTCTTGGGTGATTGTTTTCTGTCTTTGTGTATTGGCCTTTCTAGGGAGTTTTTCCTAGCCACCGTGCTTCTACACCTGCATTGCTTGCTGTTTGGGGTTTTAGGCTGGGTTTCTGTACAGCACTTTGAGATATCAGCTGATGTACGAAGGGCTATATAAATACATTTTATTTGATTTGTATGTCACCAGACAGGACTGTTTCATTTCGTGTCATTCTCTTTGTTATTTTTGTTTTAGTGTGTTTAATAAATTCATCATGAACACGTACCACGCTGCGCATTGGTCCGCCAATCCTTGCTACTCCTCCTCAGAAGAGGAGGAAGACGAGCGTTACAGAGTCACCCACCAACCAAGGACCAAGCAGCGTGGTAACAGGCAGCGGCAGAAATCTCAAGACTCCTGGACATGGGAGGAGATTTTAAACGGAGAAGGACCCTGGGCACAGGCTGGGGAATATCGCCGCCCCAAGGCAGAGCTGGAGGCAGTGAAAGCTGAGCGGCGGTGGTATATATATTTTGACTTGTTTAATTAACACTTTTTTGGTTACTACATCATTCCATATGTGTTATTTCATAGTTTTGATGTCTTCACTATTATTCTACAATGTAGAAAATTGTTTTAAAAATAAAGAAAAACCCTTGAATGAGTAGGTGTGTGCAAAAGTTTGACTGGTACTGTATGTGAGTGAGTGAGATGTTTGTCAAATTCATTTCTAGATTGCAGCCGGTAGCAACAAGAAAAAGCTTTGCGATGTGTGTGAACCCAAGAACAGGAAGACATAGTACACATGCATCAAGTGCAAGAAATACATTTGCAACACACACACAGTAAAACTCTGTCACTCATGTGGTGTGTAGAACGGCCTTAATACTGTATGTAAAATTTGTCCTTCCAATTTGCTCAGTTCAAAGCATTAAACATCAGTAGTGATGAAAACCTTGTTTTATTTATATTTGTTCAAGATAAATATGATTTATTCCACCCATGTCTTGATTATAATATATTTTTGTTTACAAAAATCCCTTTTACAAAAAAACACTCTAGTGCTTTTATTGATAAATGTGATCTAGCAGAGGTAAATGGAAAATGTTAACCATGTATGCTGTCTATATTGCTTGTAATTGAAGTCAACATCTAAGTATTAACTATTTTTTACATGCATTGTTATTGCCGTATTGTTTTATAAACCCAATAATATTGTGGGTCCTTCAGACCCTAGAACATTGGGTGAATAACAAAAAGATTGGTGCAGTGGTCTGAGGAACTGCATCTCAGTGCTTAAGGCATCACTACAGACACCCTGGTTTGATTCCAGGCTGTTTCACAACTGGCCATGATTCGGAGTCCCGTAGGGCAGTGCAGAATTGGCCCAGTGTTGTCTGGGTTTGGCTGGTGTAGGCCATCATTGCAAATAATAATTTGTCCTTAACTGACTTGCCTAGTTAAATAAAATGTAATAAAAAACAAGTGTTAAGGACCATTGGAACGGTCAAAACTAATAACCTCGGGGAACCGGGGGATGTTAAACGAATTTGCCCAGTGATACCCACCCATTTATTGGCATGCTATAAAAAGTTTCCGTACGATTTGTGTTCTAGTGTTTAGTAGTCAAAATGCAATGCACACAACTGAAGCGCACACTCCCGTAATTGATTTAAAAGCATTGAATTGCAAGCAAATAATTGGCTGGAGCGAGGTACCAACATTCAAAATCCATGCTAGAAAGTGTGTAAATAAACCATTTGGGAAAGGGTGCGGAATTGGGTTGCTCAGCCTCCCTTTCTCTCTCTCAATTCGTCTTGTTGCTGACAGTTGTACAATTTCTTGTCAAAGTACAAAAAAAACATTATCCATTTGTCTGTTTGTCTGTCTCTCTTGTTTTTTTCAATCTCGCTGCATGAATACACCTTCGTGGCATGAGAGACCACTGGAATTATTCTACCGCTGCCATAAATGTAGCAATAACTGTAGTGGAGCTGGGCAGAGACCCTGCAGTCACAGCTTGAGTGCACTGCACCATCACCTGTGCAATAAAGGTCCAGATCTCTTGGCAGATGCTGTAGGTTAGTGCGCCACACCTCGATCAGACGACAGTGCCGTTGCGTCAATGCTGTGTAAGAAACTCTGCAGTCAAACTTTTTTACTGAATATGTATGCAACAAAAGTTCAACATTCACTTTTTCCTACTATGCATACAATTTGATGCATATTGTTGCAAAATTGAAAATGAATGTACTTCTGGTCCAAAACGCAATGATGCTGGTCTGATCGAGACTAGTCTATTGCTTTGCAGTACATTTTGGATATGCCTTGGCATGAACCTTCATGCAATTAAATTCGATGCATGCATTCTGCTGCGATTCCAACGACTGGCCGCTCGTGGCATCGCTCTTGCGTCTGTTTTACGAGTCTTGGCGGAACAGCCTGGCGTGGGCGCACTGTGCTGCATGCAGGGGGATGAAGCATATCATCTATCGGAATTAAAACAGTGCTTACTGCCGGATTCACATAAATGGAATGTAACCAGATTTTTAACAACATTATTTTACGCATGCATTATAAGTATATTGGTGGCAATTTCATAAGGACAATCTGATTGGTGGAGACGTTAAGGTACGATTTATTTTGAGGTTATAATATTCATGAAAGGCCTTATGATGGATTATTATTGAGAATTGTATCAGTTGCATTCCCATTTAACTTGAAACAGTCATGCAAATAGATAATTGTTTCAAAGCATTTATGCACATTATATGCGAATTAGAGGCTTTGATTCAGAATAAGATATATCCTAATTATATCTTGTTAAATATCATTAGAGGCGTTGGTGACCTTTTACGAGTGTATTGCTGCCATATTTAATTTGTATTGAGAAAATATACATTATAATAAACAATTATACCTGTATCATTTGTCTACGTGCACCAACCGCACCCGGTCAATTCAGAGGCCTCTGAGAAAAGCTGAATCACATATCTCAATTCTGTCCATCGACGTGCTTTGACCTGCAATTGGTCCAGATTTGATTAGATCTGAATGACAACACAGTGCGTTTTTCCTAGTTTGTGCAATGGATTGCATCAGAGGAAATATAACGGAGCGCAAGGATGAGATGCTCACACAGAAGCCTGTCGATGACTGCAGTAAATACATTCTAAATTGTTACGGGTCCTGGAAAGGCAAAATAAGCATTACACACATTAGTCGGGAGGGACACAAACAGCGCTACTAGACATGGCGCTGGCAAGGATACAGGCTACAGCCAACTCGCATTATGTCACCCAACTCTTTGATTCTGTAAATTTAATCGACTATTATAGCCGAACCTGTTCTTGCGTTTGCATGTAAACGTTTATTTTTATTTTTTAGACAGCAGTGGCTTCTTCCGTGGTGTCCTCCCATGAACACTATTCTTGTTTAGTGTAGGCTCGTCAACAGATATGTTAGCATGTTCCAGAGATTTCTGTGAATCCTGAGCTGATACTCTAGGACTCTTCCTAATGAGCATTCTGCACTGTGCTCTTGCAGTCATCTTTGCAGTACACTGTGAATGCTTAAATTATGTATTCAATACAGACAAGAAAAAATACAATAATTTGTGTGTTATTAGTGTAAGCAACCTGTGTTTGTCTATTGTTGTGACAGGTGAAGATCAGATCAAATGTTATGACCAATGTATGCAGATATCTAGGTAATTCCAAAGGGCTCACATACTTTTTCTTGCCACTGTATGTACATGAAGGAAGGGTGAAGTGACTAGGCATCAGGATAGATAATAATAAGAGTAGAATAAAGTACAGACTAGCAGCAACAAATGATGAGTGTAAAAGTGTCAGAAATAGATGTGACCGATGTGAAATGGCTAGCTAGTTAGCGGTTTCAATCGGTTGAGGTAACTCTCTCTCTCTGAGACTTGAAGTACTTGTTCCCCTTGCTCTGCAAGGGCCATGGCTTTTGTGGCACGATAGGTAACGATGCTTTGTGGGTGACTGTTGTCTGTGTGCAGAGGGTCCCTGGTTTGAGCCCGGCGAGGGGACGGATAAAAGCTATACTGTTACATAGAGGTGCTGGATGTCTGGGAGCTCGGCCCCAGTGATGTACTGGGCTGTCTGCACCACCCTCTGTAGCACTTTGCGGTCAAGGGTGGTGCATTTGCCATACCAAGCGGTGATGCAGCCAGTCAGTATGCTCTCGATTGTGCAGCTGTAGAGCTTTAGAGGATCCGAGGGCCAAAGCCAAATCTTTTTGAGGGGGAAGAGGTTCTGCTGTGCCCTCTTCAACACTGTGCTGGTGTGTGTGGACCATGTTCCGTCCTTATTGATGTGGATGGGAGCACAGAGCTTCCTTCAGGCGCTTGAAACCCGCTTCGGTCTCGTCCCCGTCCATTTCACTGTTTTCGGGAGGCAGGCCCTGGTTAGAATGGTAAAGGGGGGATGCTATAGCCACAAAGTTGGGGATAAACTGGCTGCAGTATCCTGCCAATCCCCGGAAGGACTGGTGCGTGTCATGGGCCAGTCACGTACCGCATGGACCTTCCTCTCCTGGGGCTTGACGTTCCCCCGTCCGAACAAATACCCCAGCTACTCCACCTTTTGAGAACTAGCTTGCATTTCTTGGGGTTTGCTGTCAACCCAGCTTGCCTGAGCGAGTCCAGCACCGGCAGTTTTGGCACCAACACCATGCGCTGTGGGACTCTTCAATGACCCCCATCCTCAGCATAGCCTTCACTTCTTGCTTCACAGCCTTAATTCGGGCCTCGGGGATCAAGTTTGGCCTCTTTTGTACCATATCCCCGGGCCGGGTGCGAACATGGTGTTCAATGATGGCCCGGCTTTTCGGCGAAAACCTGCTGTATTCCGAGCAAATGGCGCCAACAGAGATGGTTGCCTCACTTCAAGTCCTTAGGAAACTATGCAGTATTTTGTTTTTTTAATGTATTATTTCTTACATTGTTACCCCAGGAAAACTGAAGTCTTATTACATACAGCCGGGAAGAACTATTGGATATAAGAGCAATGTCAACTTACCAACATTAGGACCAGGAATATGACTTTCC
Organism: Oncorhynchus gorbuscha; assembly: GCF_021184085.1. Lineage (NCBI taxonomy): Eukaryota > Metazoa > Chordata > Actinopteri > Salmoniformes > Salmonidae > Oncorhynchus > Oncorhynchus gorbuscha. The sequence goes on along the minus strand of NC_060175.1, from coordinate 35,580,036 downwards.
CAAAGCGGATCCCCTGTTTGGACCACCACCCAGGACAATGGATCTAATTTCAGAAGCCGACCCAAAACAACGGCGCCGCAGAAGGGACAGACGGAGCGGCCTCCTGGTCAGGATTCATAGACGTGCACATTGCCCACCGCCCCTGAGTATACTACTCGCCAATGTCCAGTCTCTTAACAACAAGGTAGATGAAATTAGAGCAAGGGTTGCCTTCCAGAGAGACAACAGAGATTGTAACATTCTCTGTTTCACGGAAACATGGCTCTGTCGGGATATGTTGTCCGAATTGGTTCAGCCACCGGGCTTCTCCATGCATTGCGCCAACAGAGATAAACACCTCTCTGGGAAGAGGAAGGGCGGGTGTATGCTTCATGATTAACAACTCATGGTGTAATCATAACACCATACAGGAACTCAAGTCCTTCTACTCACCTGTCCTATAATTATTTGCAATCAAATGCCGGCCATATTACCTCCCAAGAGAATTCTCGTCAGCTATTGTTATGGCTGTGTGCATTCTCCTCAAGCAGACACAACGACGGCCCTCGAGGAACTTCACTGGACTCTATGTAAACTGGAAACCATATATCCTTAGGCAACATTTATTGTAGTTGGGGATTTTAACAAAGCAAATTTAGCTTCTTGCGTCGAGCCATCCCGGATCCGGGATCGTGAATACAGCCTCAAGCTCATTACCATAACGCAACGTTAACTATTCATGAAAATCGCAAATGAAATGAAATTAATCTATTTGCTTTCAAGCTTAGCCTTTTGTTAACAACACTGCCTTCAGCAAATCCGACCATGACGCCATCTTGCTTGACTGTCTTATAGGCAGAAACTCAAACAGGATGAACCAGTGACTAGAACCATGCAAAGCTGGTCTGACAAATCGGAATCCACGCTTCAAGATTGTTTTGATCACGAGGATTGGGATATGTTCCGGTCAGCCTCAGAGAACAACATTTATCTATACGCTGACTCTGTGAGTGAGTTTATAAGGAAGTGCATTGGAGATGTTGTACCCACTGTGAATATTAAAACCTACCCTAACCAGACACCGTGGATGGATGGCGGCATTCACGCAAAATTGAAAGTGCGAACCACTGCATTTAAACATGGAAAGAGGTCTGGGAATATGGCTGAATATAAACAGTATAGTTATTCGCTCCGCAAGGAAATCAAAGAAGCGAAATGCCGGTACAGGGACAAAGTGGAGTCGCAATTCAACGGCTCAGACACGAGACTATGTGGCAGGGTCTACAGGAAATCACAGACTGCAAAAAGAAAACCAGCCATGTCACGGACACCGACGTCACGCTTCCAGCCAAACTAAACACCTTTGCCCGCTTTGAGGATAATACAGTGCCACCGTTGCAGCCCACTAACACGTACTGCACCCCCCCCCCCCTCCTTCTCCATGGCCGACTAGCAAGGCTGCTGGCCCAGAGCATGTGCTGGTGTGTTTACAAACATATTTAAAAAAAAAATATATATATATATATTTCACCTTTATTTAACCAGATAGGCTAGTTGAGAACAAGTTCTCATTTACAACTGCGACCTGGCCAAGATAAAGCATAGCAGTGTGAACAGACAGCAACACAGAGTTACATATTCAATCGCTCCCTATACCAGTCTATTGTCCCCACATGCTTCAAGGTGGCCACCATTGTTCCTGTACCCAGGAAGGCAAAGATAACTGAACTAAAATGAAGTGCTTTGAAAAACTAGTCAAGGATCACCTCCGCCTTACCTGCCACCCTAGACCCACTTCAGTTTGCATACTGCCCCAACAGGTCCACAGATGATGCAATCGCCATCACACTACACACTATCCCATCTGGACAAGAGGAATACCTATGTAAGAATGTTGTTCATTGACTACAGCTCAGCATTCAACACCATAGAACCCTCCAAGCTCATCATTAAGCTTGAGGCCCAGGGTCTCAACGCCACCCTGTGCAATTGGGTCCTGGACTTCCTGATGGGCTGCCCCCAGGTGGTGAAGGTAGGATACAACATCTCCACTTCACTGATCCTCAACACTGGGGCCCCACAAGGGTGCGTGCTCAGCCCCCTCCTGTACTCCCTGTTCACCATGACTGCATGGCCATGCACGCCTCCAACTCAATCATCAAGTTTGCAGATGACACTACATTAGTGGGCTTGATTAACAACAATGACAAGACAGCCTACATGGAGGAGGTGAGGGCACTTATGTACATAAGGTATTTATGCTTTATATTGTTAATAAATTAGCAAACATTTCTAAAAACTTGTTTTCGCTTTGTCATTATGGGCTATTGTGTGTAGATTAATCAGGAAAAAAATGTAATTTAATAAATATTTAGAATAATGCTGTAATGTAATACAATGTGGAAGAAGTCAAGGGGTCCGAATACTTTCTGAATGCACTGTATCTGTAAGTTTGTTTGATGCAGGCTATCTAATATAGATAGATATAGATATGTTTGAAAAATGTTAGAGAAATAATTAGTACCCAACCCAAGTGACATGCATGAATGTTTAGGGCACCAATACCTTTGTATTTTACCCCAATTTCGATATTGTCTCATCGCTGTAACTCCCCAATTTGCTTGGGAGGCGGAGGTCAAGTTATGCGTCCCCCCGAAACATGATCCGCCAAAACACACTTCTTAACACCTGCCCGTGTAACCCGGTAGCCAGCCGCACCAATGTGTCGGAGGACACACAGTTCAACTGATGACCGTTCAACTGATGCCTGCAGGTGCCCGACGCTGGGCCAATTGTGTGCCGCCCTATAGGACTCCGGGTCACGGCTAGTTGTGATACAGCCCGGGATCAAACCCGGATCTATAGTGACGCCATTAGCACTGCGATGCAGCGCCTTACATTTACATTTAAGTCATTTAGCTGACGCTCTTATCCAGAGCGACTTACAAATTGGTGCATTCACCTTGTGACATCCAGTGGAACAGTCACTTTACAATAGTGCATCTAAATCTTAAAGGGGGGGGGGGAAGAGGGAATACTTATCCTATCCTAGGTATTCCTTAAAGAGGTGGGGTGTCAGGTGTCTCCGGAAGGTGGTGATTGACTCCGCCTTAGACCGCTGTGCCACTCCAGAGGCCACTAAAACCTTTAATAGTCTTAATTAAAATATCCATCCCTTATGAAAACGGGAGTTGCTTGGACACAAGCATTAGGTTCTACACAATGGGAACTCTTGCAGGTCGCACCCTCTCCCTACCCCATATACACACTCTCCCTACCCCATATACACACTGTTCCTACCCCCTACACATACTCTCCCTACGCCATATACACACTCTTCCTACCCCCTACACATACTCTCCCTACCCCCTATACACACTCTCCTTACCCCCTATACACACACTTCCTACCCCCTACACATACTCTCCCTACCACATATACACACTCTCCTTACCCCTATACACACTCTTCCTACCCCCTACACATACTCTCCCTACCCCCTATACACACTCTCCTTACCCCCTATACACACTCTTCCTACCCCCTTACACATACTCTCCCTACCCCATATACACACTCTCCTGACCCCCTATACACACTCTCCCTACCCCCTACATACACTCCAACCAAATTAATCAGTACAGCTATAGTCTGAAGGGAAATCAGTGTCCTTGTCACGCCCTTTTTATTCTCTATTTTGGTTTGACTAGGGTGGGCGTTCTATGTTATTTTTTTCTATGTTTTTGTATTTCTTTGTTTTTGGCCGGGTATGGTTCTCAATCAGGGACAGCTGTCTGTCATTGTCTCTGATTGAGAACCATACTTAGGCAGCCTGTTTTCCCACTATGGGTTGTGGGGTAGTTGTTTTCTTTGTCTGTGTTTCACCATACAGAACTGTTTTGATTTTCATTGTTTCACTTTGGTTATTTTGTATTCAGTGTTCAGTTATATTTGATTAAAATGGACACTTACCACGCTGCGTTTTGGGCCCATCTTTCGTACTCCACATTAGATGAAGAAGATCATTACAGTCCTCTGTGATAATGATCACATAAATAAATTACCAGTAGGTGGCTGGTTACTGTATATGACATCATTGGTCTCCATGTCAAAACATTGTTGTGGCTTTCATAAAGTAAAAATCTTGAACTAATATCTGACAAATGTAATTGTCAATGAAATGCACCTGACTTATTTATCTGCATTGAAAGTGCACAAATAGGTTTGAACTGTTTTTAATTTGATAGACTATATCTATTTTTGGGGATTGTACTATGCTTAATGCAAGGGGTCAGGCTACTTACTTTACAGTCCTTATGTATATAATAAGTAAGACGGTACCACAAAGTAGGAATATTTGCATGTCCTTTGTTTGAATGTGAACGGTGGAACGTTGTACTATTGTTTAAAGCTACACTCTGTAAGATGTGGATATCCTCAAAGAGTGGGTCACCAACTAAGACATAAACAATGGTGCAAATGTATTCCATGACCATAACATTTTTACATGCAAATAGTACATGATTTCTATGAAACAGTATGTAATGCTCAATGAATGAAATTCCACATGAGAGCAACATGTTTTCTGAACATGACTTGAAACTAATTTGTTATTTGGTTGTGATAAAGTACATAATGTAGGTGTAGTAATCCCATGAAGGTATTCTTGTTATATTCTTCAAAATCAAGGTGCATATCTCATTATTAAAAATACTGGAAAACTTGGTAACATAGTTCACCGCCACAGACATGATAGTCTGACAGACGATTATGACTTCCGAACCTCATATGAACCAATTAAATTAGGCTTGTATGGCTGTGTTTACACAGACAACCGAAGACTCCAAATCTGATTTTCTTTCGATATCCATTCTTTTTTTCTGACTGTCCACACCCAGTTTTACATGTGACCCATATCATATTTGCACATTCACACTGATGTATCGTCTGAAGTAGTACACAGACACAATGCTTATATCCTTTCACTGTTCCTTTCAATTTTAGGGTGGTTGTCATGAAAACGGCAGGTTGCTAAATAAAAACACTTCAGAGCAAATCAATCTGATCTGAGCGTCCAGACAGCGGTTGCATTTGGAGGATTGGGTTTGTAGCAGAATTGGTATGTACATACAGTTGAAGTCGGAAGATTACATACACCTTAGCCAAATACATTTAAACGCAGTTTTTCACAATTCCTGACTTTTAATCCTAGTAAGAATTCTCTGTCTTAGGTCAGTTAGGATCACCACTTTATTTTAAGAATGTGAAATGTCAGAATAATAATAGAGATAATTATTTATTTCAGCTTTTATTTCTATCATCACATTCCCAGTGGGTCAGAAGTTTACATACACTCAGTTAGTATTTGGTAGCATTGCCTTTAAATTGTTTAACTTGGGTCAAATGTTTTGGGTAGCCTTCCATAAGCCACAATACGTTGGGTGGATTTTGGCCCATGCCTCCTGACAGAGCTGCTGTAACTGAGTCAGGTTTGTAGGCCTCTGTGCTCGCACTTGCTTTTTCAGTTCTGCCCACATATTGTCTATAGGACTGAGGTCAAGGCTTTGTGATGGTCACTCCAATACATTGCCTTTGTTGTCCTTAAGCCATTTTGCCACAACTTTTGAAGTATGCTTGGGGTCATTGTCCATTTGGAAGACCCGTTTGCAACCAAGCTTTAACTTCATGACTGATGTATTGAGATCTTGCTTCAATATATCCACATCATTTTCCTACATCATGATGCCATCTATTTTGGGAAGTGCACCAGTCCCTCCTGCAGCAAAGCACCCCCACAACATGATGCTGCCACCCCGTGCTTCACGGTTGGGATGGTGTTCTTCGACTTGCAAGCCTCCACCTTTTTCCTCCAAACATAACGATGGTCATTATGGCCAAATAGTTCTATTTTTGTTTCATCAGACCAGAGGACTTTTCTCCCAAAAGTACAATATTTGTCCCCATGTGCAGTTGCAAAGCGTAGTCTGGCTTTTGTTATGGAGGTTTTGGAGCAGTGGCTTCTTCCTTGCTGAGTGGCTTTTCAGGTTATGACGATAGACTGTGGATATAGATACTTGTGTACCTGTTTCCTCCAGCATCTTCACAAGGTCCTTTACCCTTGTTCTGGGATTGATTTGGACTTTTCACACCAAAGTACGTTAATCTCTAGGAGACAGAACGCGTCTTCTTACTGAGCGATATGACGGCTGCGTGGTCCCATAGTGTTTATACCCGCATACTATTGTTTGTACAGATGAACGTGGTACCTTGTGGAGGTCTACAATTTGTTTCTGTGGTCTTGGCTGATTTCTTTTGATTTTCCCATGATGTCAAGCAAATAGGAACTGAGTTTGAAGGTTGGCCTTGAAATACATCCACGGGTACACCTCCAATGGACTCAAATGATGTCAGTTAGCCTATCAGAAGTTTCTAAAGCCATGACATCATTTTCTGGAATTTTCCAAGCTGTTTAAAGGCACAGTCAACTTAGTGTATGTAAACTTCTGACCCACTGGAATCTGTAAATAATAATAATTGTTGGAAAAATGACTTGTGTCATGCACAAAGTAGATGTCGTGTCCGACTTGCCAAAACTATAGTATGTTAAGAAGAAATTTGTGGAGTGGTTGAAAAACTGGTTTTAATGACTCCAACCAACTGTATGTAAACTTTCAACTTCAACTGTACCTGCATTTACACAGGCGGCCGAATTCTGATATTTTTTCACTAATTGGTCTTTTAATCAATCACATCAGATCTTTTCACGTCAGATATTTTTCAGAAGTGATCTGATTGGTCAAAATACCAATTAAAAAGATCATCCAAATTGATCCGCCTCTGTAAAAGCAGCCAATTGTAGGTGGTATAAATCGGATGTCAAAAGATCCGAATCCATGTGTTTTTTTTCTTTCTGTTTATACATAAAATATCAGACAGGTATCAGATAAAATATCAGACAGGTATCAGATATGCAGGTATCAGATATGCAAATATGGCTGTGTTTAAACAGGCAGTCCAATTCTGACCAATTGTGCAAGTTCTCCCACTTAAAAATATGAGAGAGGCTTGTAATTTTCATCATAGGTACACTTCAACTATGACAGACAAAATTTGATTTCTTTTCTCCAGAAAATCATATTGTAGGATTTTTAATTAATGTATTTGCAAATTATGGTGGAAAATAAGTATTTGGTCAATAACAAAAGTTTATCTCAATACTTTGTTATATACCCTTTGTTGGCAATGACAGAGGTCAAACGTTTTCTGTAAGTCTTCACAAGGTTTTCACACACTGATGCTGGTATTTTGGCCCATTCCTCCATGCAGATCTCCTCTAGAGCAGTGATGTTTTGGGGCTGTTGCTGGGCAACACAGCCTTTCAACTCCCTCCAAAGATTTTCTATGGGGTTGAGATCTGGAGACTGGCTAGGCCACTCCAGGATCTTGAAATGCTTCTTAACGAAGCCACTCCTTCGTTGCCCAGGCGGTGTGTTTGGGATCATTGTCATGCTGAAAGACCCAGCCACGTTTCATCTTCAATGCCCTTGCTGATGGTAGGCTTTGTTACTTTGGTCCCAGCTCTCTGCAGGTCATTCACTAGGTCCCCTCGTGTGGTTCTGGGATTTTTTTCTCACCGTTCTTGTGATCATTTTTACCCCACAGGGTGAGATCTTGCGTGGAGCCCCAGATCGAGGGAGATTATCAGTGGTCTTGTATGTCTTCCATTTCCTAATAATTGCTCCCACAGTTGATTTCTTCAAACCAAGCTGCTTACCTATTGCATATTCTGTCATGTTTTGTCATTTATTATCTTGTCTTGTCCCTGTGCTTCCCATTCTATTCGTTTCCCTCTGCTGGTCTTATTAGGTTCTTTCCCTCTTTCTATCCCTCTCTCTCCCCCTCCCTCTCTCACTCTCTCGCTCTCTCTTCTCTCTATCGTTCCGTTCCTGCTCCCAGCTGTTCCTATTCCCCTAATCAATCATTTAGTCTTCCCACACCTGTTCCCGATCCTTTCCCCCTGATTAGAGTCCCTATTTCTTCCTTTGTGTTCCGTTCCTGTCCTGTCGGTTCCTTGTCTAGAATTCACCGTGCTGTGTTTGTGTATCGCCCTGTCGTGTCGTGTTTTCCTCAGATGCTGCGTGGTGAGCAGGTGTCTGAGTCTGTCTGGTTCAAGTGCCTTCCCGAGGCAACCTGCTGTTCACCTGCTGTTCAAGATCGAGTCTCCAGTTTGTCCTCGTCATTTCGAGTGAAAGTTGTGTTTTTTGTTTGTATTTACTTTACTGGATTAAAGACTCTGTTTTCGCCAAGTCGCTTTTGGGTCCTCTTTCACCTGCATGACAGAAGGAACCGACCAAGGAATGGACCCAGCGACTTCAGACGCTCGTTACACTGCCGTCAAGATCCAAGGAGCCATGCTCGGCAGACACGAGCAGGAATTGTCTGCTGCTCGCCATGCCGTGGAGAACCTGGCCGCTCAGGTTTCCGACCTCTCTGGACAGTTCCAGAGTCTACGTCTCGTGCCACCTGTTACTTCCTGGCCTGCCGAGCCTCCAGAACCTAGGGTTAATAACCCACCTTGCTACTCCGGGCAGCCCACTGAGTGCCGCTCCTTTCTCACGCAGTGTGAGATTGTGTTCTCTCTCCAACCCAACACATACTCTAGAGAGAGAGCTCGGGTTGCTTACGTCATTTCACTCCTTACTGGCCGGGCTCGAGAATGGGGCACAGCTATCTGGGAGGCAAGGGCTGATTGCTCTAACAAGTTCCAGAACTTTAAAGAGGAGATGATTCGGGTTTTTGACCGTTCAGTTTTTGGTAGGGAGGCTTCTAGGGCCCTGGCTTCCTTATGCCAAGGTGAACGGTCCATAACGGATTATTCTATTGAGTTTCGCACTCTTGCTGCCTCTAGTGAGTGGAACGAGCCGGCGCTGCTCGCTCGTTTTCTGGAGGGACTCCACGCAGTGGTTAAGGATGAGATTCTCTCCCGGGAGGTTCCTTCAGATGTGGACTCTTTGATTGCTCTCGCCATCCGCATAGAACGACGGGTAGATCTTCGTCACCGGGCTCGTGGAAGAGAGCTCGCATCAACGGTGTTTCCCTGCTCCGCATCGCAACCATCTCCCTCCTCTGGCTCAGAGTCTGAGCCCATGCAGCTGGGAGGGATTCGCATCTCGACTAAGGAGAGGGAACGGAGGATCACCAACCGCCTGTGCCTCTATTGCGGAGTTGCTGGACATTTTGTTAATTCATGTCCAGTAAAAGCCAGAGCTCATCTGTAAGCGGAGGGCTACAGGTGAGCGCAACTACTCAAGTCTCTCCATCAAGATCCTGTACTACTTTGTCGGTCCATCTACGCTGGACCGGTTCGGGTGCTACATGTAGTGCCTTGATAGACTCTGGGGCTGAGGGTTGTTTCATGGACGAAGCATGGGTTCGGAAACATGACATTCCTTTCAGAGAGTTAGAGAAGCCTACGCCCATGTTCGCCTTAGATGGTAGTCATCTTCCCAGTATCAGATTTGAGACACTACCTTTAACCCTCACAGTATCTGGTAACCACAGTGAGACTATTTCTTTTTTGATTTTTCGTTCACCGTTTACACCTGTTGTTTTGGGTCATCCCTGGCTAGTATGTCATAATCCTTCTATTAATTGGTCTAGTAATTCTATCCTATCCTGGAACGTTTCTTGTCATGTGAAGTGTTTAATGTCTGCCATCCCTCCCGTTTCTTCTGTCCCTACTTCTCAGGAGGAACCTGGCGATTTGACAGGAGTGCCGGAGGAATATCATGATCTGCGCACGGTCTTCAGTCGGTCCCGAGCCAACTCCCTTCCTCCTCACCGGTCGTATGATTGTAGTATTGATCTCCTTCCGGGGACCACTCCTCCTCGGGGTAGACTATACTCTCTGTCGGCTCCCGAACGTAAGGCTCTCGAGGATTATTTGTCTGTGTCTCTTGACGCCGGTACCATAGTGCCTTCTTCCTCTCCGGCCGGGGCGGGGTTCTTTTTGTTAAGAAGAAGGACGGTACTCTGCGCCCCTGCGTGGATTATCGAGGGCTGAATGACATAACGGTTAAGAATCGTTATCCGCTTCCCCTTATGTCATCAGCCTTCGAGATTCTGCAGGGAGCCAGGTGCTTTACTAAGTTGGACCTTCGTAACGCTTACCATCTCGTGCGCATCAGAGAGGGGGACGAGTGGAAAACGGCGTTTAACACTCCGTTAGGGCATTTTGAGTACCGGGTTCTGCCGTTTGGTCTCGCCAATGCGCCAGCTGTTTTTCAGGCATTAGTTAATGATGTTCTGAGAGACATGCTGAACATCTTTGTTTTTGTCTATCTTGACGATATCCTGATTTTTTCTCCGTCACTCGAGATTCATGTTCAGCACGTTCGACGTGTTCTACAGCGCCTTTTAGAGAATTGTCTCTACGTAAAGTCTGAGAAGTGCTCTTTTCATGTCTCCTCCGTTACTTTTCTCGGTTCCGTTATTTCCGCTGAAGGCATTCAGATGGATTCCGCTAAGGTCCAAGCTGTCAGTGATTGGCCCGTTCCAAGGTCACGTGTCGAGTTGCAGCGCTTTTTAGGTTTCGCTAATTTCTATCGGCGTTTCATTCGTAATTTCGGTCAAGTTGCTGCCCCTCTCACAGCTCTTACTTCTGTCAAGACGTGTTTTAAGTGGTCCGGTTCCGCCCAGGGAGCTTTTGATCTTCTAAAAGAACGTTTTACGTCCGCTCCTATCCTCGTTACTCCTGACGTCACTAGACAATTCATTGTCGAGGTTGACGCTTCAGAGGTAGGCGTGGGAGCCATTCTATCCCAGCGCTTCCAGTCTGACGATAAGGTTCATCCTTGCGCTTATTTTTCTCATCGCCTGTCGCCATCTGAGCGCAACTATGATGTGGGTAACCGTGAACTGCTCGCCATCCGCTTAGCCCTAGGCGAATGGCGACAGTGGTTGGAGGGGGCGACCGTTCCTTTTGTCGTTTGGACAGACCATAAGAACCTTGAGTACATCCGTTCTGCCAAACGACTTAATGCCCGTCAAGCTCGTTGGGCGTTGTTTTTCGCTCGTTTCGAGTTTGTGATTTCTTACCGTCCGGGTAGCAAGAACACCAAGCCTGATGCCTTATCCCGTCTGTTTAGTTCTTCTGTGGCTTCTACTGATCCCGAGGGGATTCTTCCTTATGGGCGTGTTGTCGGGTTAACAGTCTGGGGAATTGAAAGACAGGTTAAGCAAGCACTCACGCACACTGCGTCGCCGCGCGCTTGTCCTAGTAACCTCCTTTTCGTTCCTGTTTCCACTCGTCTGGCTGTTCTTCAGTGGGCTCACTCTGCCAAGTTAGCTGGTCATCCCGGTGTTCGAGGCACTCTTGCGTCTATTCGCCAGCGCTTTTGGTGGCCGACTCAGGAGCGTGACACGCGCCATTTCGTGGCTGCTTGTTCGGACTGCGCGCAGACTAAGTCGGGTAACTCTCCTCCTGCCGGTCGTCTCAGACCGCTCCCCATTCCTTCTCGACCATGGTCTCACATCGCCCTAGACTTCATTACCGGTCTGCCTTTGTCTGCGGGGAAGACTGTGATTCTTACGGTTGTCGATAGGTTCTCTAAGGCGGCACATTTCATTCCCCTCGCTAAACTTCCTTCCGCTAAGGAGACGGCACAAATCATTATCGAGAATGTATTCAGAATTCATGGCCTCCCGTTAGACGCCGTTTCAGACAGAGGCCCGCAATTCACGTCACAGTTTTGGAGGGAGTTCTGTCGTTTGATTGGTGCGTCCGTCAGTCTCTCTTCCGGGTTTCATCCCCAGTCTAACGGTCAAGCAGAGAGGGCCAATCAGACGATTGGTCGCATACTACGCAGCCTTTCTTTCAGAAACCCTGCGTCTTGGGCAGAACAGCTCCCCTGGGCAGAATACGCTCACAATTCGCTTCCTTCGTCTGCTACCGGGTTATCTCCGTTTCAGAGTAGTCTGGGTTACCAGCCTCCTCTGTTCTCATCCCAGCTTGCCGAGTCCAGCGTTCCCTCCGCTCAAGCGTTTGTCCAACGTTGTGAGCGCACCTGGAGGAGGGTGAGGTCTGCACTTTGCCGTTACAGGGCACAGACTGTGAGAGCCGCCAATAAACGCAGGATTAAGAGTCCAAGGTATTGTTGCGGCCAGAGAGTGTGGCTTTCCACTCGCAACCTTCCTCTTACGACAGCTTCTCGTAAGTTGACTCCGCGGTTCATTGGTCCGTTCCGTGTCTCCCAGGTCGTCAATCCTGTCGCTGTGCGACTGCTTCTTCCGCGACATCTTCGTCGCGTCCATCCTGTCTTCCATGTCTCCTGTGTTAAGCCCTTTCTTCGCACCCCGTTCGTCTTCCCTCCCCCCTCCCGTCCTTGTCGAGAGCGCACCTATTTACAAGGTACATAAGATCATGGACATGCGTTCTCGGGGACGGGGTCACCAATACTTAGTGGATTGGGAGGGTTACGGTCCTGAGGAGAGGAGTTGGGTTCCGTCTCGGGACGTGCTGGACCGTTCACTCATTGATGATTTCCTCCGTTGCCGCCAGGATTCCTCCTCGAGTGCGCCAGGAGGCGCTCGGTGAGTGGGGGGTACTGTCATGTTTTGTCATTTATTATCTTGTCTTGTCCCTGTGCTTCCCATTCTATTCGTTTCCCTCTGCTGGTCTTATTAGGTTCTTTCCCTCTTTCTATCCCTCTCTCTCCCCCTCCCTCTCTCACTCTCTCGCTCTCTCTTCTCTCTATCGTTCCGTTCCTGCTCCCAGCTGTTCCTATTCCCCTAATCAATCATTTAGTCTTCCCACACCTGTTCCCGATCCTTTCCCCTGATTAGAGTCCCTATTTCTTCCTTTGTGTTCCGTTCCTGTCCTGTCGGTTCCTTGTCTAGAATTCACCGTGCTGTGTTTGTGTATCGCCCTGTCGTGTCGTGTTTTCCTCAGATGCTGCGTGGTGAGCAGGTGTCTGAGTCTGTCTGGTTCAAGTGCCTTCCCGAGGCAACCTGCTGTTCACCTGCTGTTCAAGATCGAGTCTCCAGTTTGTCCTCGTCATTTCGAGTGAAAGTTGTGTTTTTTGTTTGTATTTACTTTACTGGATTAAAGACTCTGTTTTCGCCAAGTCGCTTTTGGGTCCTCTTTCACCTGCATGACATATTCAGTCTTCTCAGCCTGGTGCAGGTCTACAATTTTGTTCCTGGTGTCCTTTGACAGCTCTTTGGTCTTGGCCATAGTGGAGTTTGGAGTGTGACTGTTTGACGTGGTGGACAGATGTCTTTTATACTGATAACAAGTTCAAATAGGTGCCATTAATACAGGTAACGAGTGGAGGACGGAGGAGCCTCTTAAAGAAGAAGTTACAGGTCTGTGAGAGCCAGAAATCTTGCTTGTTTGTAGGTGACCAAATACTTGTTTTCCACCATAATTTGAAAATTACAGGCCTCTCTCATCTTTGTAAGTGGGAGAACTTGCACAATTGGTGGCTGACTAAATACTTTTTTGCCCCACTGTATATGTCATAATCAGTTGGTGAACTATTGTGGGTGTGTCTCTGCAGCTGTAAACTATGAATTCTGCTTCAGTGATAGTCATTGAGACCCCTGAATTCACTGCAATTGTGTCAGAAGTGGAATGTCGCTACAGTAGATGCATATTCCAAAGGAAGGGGATAGATTACTGAACTTGCTACAACCTCGAGTCATCTCTCGTGCCTGCTTGAAAACTAAGTCAGTAGAATGGTTTGATTATCTTAACATTGGCAATTATCATGAAACAAGTCACCAACCAGACAAGTTTGTTATCTCCCTTGGCTCTTATTGTTGTACTTAAATAGAGCCTTCTTTCCCACTAGACTTTGCTCAGCATTTATCTGATGTTAACACAACCGTCATCACTACCATTCATTTAACAGCTCCATCATAAAAGGCCATTCAATCTGCTAAAAATCCTTACCTTTGCTGTACCTGCATGTCGCAGTTTCATCCCCTCTAGATCTATTTTTTTTTTTTTACAAACATTCATATTTTTCACTTGTCCGTTAATACCTTGCTCTTGGAAATTAGAAGTTACTTCAGGTATCCTACTGAATAAACATAACTTATGTGTTATTATTTACAGATGGGGAAAGTCCTTAGCTGTTCATTATGGGATTTTGGGGGATCCAATGGCCGACAGGAGATGCCTTCTCTCTGAGTGGATACAGGCAGTAGGGTATGATTCCAGCTGTCTTTTACTGTAATGGATGCCAGACATGTTTTTTCTGTTGCATAACAAATTCAACTTGTTTAGAAAGTGTTAAATCAGATTTCATGTGATACTGTAAGCTGCCATTTACTGTAGCTGAAGATAACCGAATCATGGCAGCATTCAATTCATCCAGCAATTGGGCAAATCTTGTCACCTCAGATATGGTCACATAATGTTGGACTTTTTCTTCGCCGCCCAAGCAGGTGGTGACCGCAGCACCTCTCCTGTTTGTCCTTGTGTGCTGTGACCGTTTTTAGGATGCGTTCCTTAAGGAAGACAGTGTTGTTGGCCATCGTGGCGTCTGTGGTGTTGGTGTTGGCCCTCCTCCATTCTTGGCCCACCCGGGCCTACACCACCGTGGATGTCTGGCAGAGACCAGGGCCTGCAGTAGAGAGGCACCTGGAGGAGAGGTTCCCAGAACCAGACCACAGATCTGCCAACATCCCCTATCGTGTGAAGGAGAGTGTTGCAGGGTCAGTATTTGATATAAGACCTTTGAAATGATTCATTTTTTTCTCTCTTTGATATTCTGATTCAATAAGCTGATGATGTGGTGGAAATGATGTTTTATTGTCATTTGATTGATGAAGTCCTATCGTCCCTTTCTTCTGTCTCTAGTCTGTTGGCACGTAACGGGTGTGTGTGTGAAGGTGAGAGTGGGGGTATGAACCTGCCCTTTGCCCAGCTGCTGTTCCCCCGGGTGTCGGCCCACCCCATGCACACTGCATTTGAGGCTTCTGAGTTGGAAGAGATGAAGAAACGAAGGGCCAAGGAGTACCAGGGCTTCCAGATGAGGTGAGAGCAAAGGACTGTACACCAGCACAAAACTGAAAGGGAAGGACTTCCCATATATCATCGTAGGTGGTCCTTACCCTAGGGGAAGTTGCTGTGTTTGTCATTTCATGTGACTAAATACCAAGATTGGAAATTCTTAGGTTTAGGTTAAACTTGCTGTAGGTCTTTTGAACAAACAAGATGATGTCATTGGGTTAGGCTCAACATTACCCAGTTTTTAAAACATATAGGCCAAATAGGGTTCACGGGGCTTTAGTCTAGCTGTAATAGCTTTGAGTACTGATTATTAAACTGGTGTGTTTCTGCCCCTACAGGTCTCAGACTCCTGCAGATATGCTCATCGTGGCCGAGGCCAACAATCCTCTGCAGTACCCAACACAGGGGATGGAAGTACGGCCACTCAAAACCATCCTCATCCCAGGTCTGACCCATAACAGAGATTAGTTTAATTGTACCTTGACATACATTGCATTCGGGAAGTATTCAGACCCCTTGACCTTTTCCACATTTTGTTACGTTACATCATTATTCTAAAATGGATTAAATAAATACAAATCTAATCAATCTACACACAATACCCCATAATGACAAAGCAATGTAAAAAAACGGAATGCTCTGTCAGGTTGGATGGGGAGCGTCGCTGCACAGCTATTTTCAGGTCTCTCCAGAGATGTTTGATTGGGTTCAAGTCCAGGTTCTGGCTGGGCCACTCAAGGACATTCAGAGACTTGTCCCGAAGCCACTCCTGCGTTGTCTTGGCTCTGTGCTTATGGTCCTTGTTCTGTTGGAAAGTGAATCGTCACTCCAGTCTGAGATCGTGAGCACTCTGGAGCAGGTTTTCATCAAGGAATCCTGACTAGTCCCTGCTGCTGAAAAACATCCCCACAGCATGATGCTGCCACCACCAGGATGGTGACAGGTTTCCTCCAGATTTAACACTTGGAATTCAAGCCAAAGAATTAAATCTTCGTTTCATCAGACCAGAGAATCTTGTTTCTCATGGTCGGAGAGTCTTTAGGTTTCTTTTGGCAAACTCCATGCGGGCTGTCATGTGCGTTATACTGAGGAGTGGCTTCCGTTTGGCCACTTCCATAAGACCTGATTGGTGGAGTGCTGCAGAGATGGTTGTCCTTCTGGAAGGTTCTCCCATCTCTGGGGCTCTGTCAGAGTGACCATTGGGTTCTTGGTCACATCCCGATGCTCAGTTTGGCCGGCCGGCCAACTCTAGGAAGAGTCTTGGTGGTTCTAAACCTATTAAATTTAAGAATGAGGGAGCCCACTGTGTTCTTGGGGATCTTCAATGCTGCAGAAATGTTTTGGTACCCTTCCCCAGATCTGTGCCTCGACACAATCCTGTCTAGGAGCTCTATGAACATTTCCTTCGACCTCATGGCTTGGTCTTTGCTCTGACATGAACGGTCAACTGTGGGACCTTACATAGACAGGTGTGTGTCTTTCCAAATCATGTCCAATTGATTGGAGTCCACCTGTGGTGAATTCAGTTAAGTTGTAGAAAGATCTCAAGGATGATCAATGGAAACAGGATGCACCTGAGCTCAATTTCAAGTCTCATAGCAAAGGGTCTGAATACATGTTTAAAAAAAATATATAAATTAGCAAGAATAGCTCAGTTGGTAGAGCATGGCGCTTGTAACGCCAGGGTAGTGGGTTCGATCCCCGGGACCACCCATACGTAGAATGTATGCACACATGACTGTAAGTCGCTTTGGATAAAAGCGTCTGCTAAATGGCATATATTATTATTATTATTATATAACTTTAGACCGTCCCCTCGCCCATACCCGGGCGCAAACCAGGGACCCTCTGCACACATCAACAACAGTCACCCCCGAAGCATCGTTACCCATCGCTCCACAAAAGCCGTGGCCCTTGCAGAGCAAGGGGAACTACTACTTCAAGGTCTCAGAGCAAGTGACGTAACCGATTGAAATGCTATTTAGCGCGCACCACTAACTAAGCTAGCCGTTTCACATCCGTTACACTCACCCCCCTTTTGACCTTCCTCCTTTTTCCGCAGCAACCAGTAATCCGGGTCAACAGCATCAATGTAACAGAATGACTTTACGTCCGTCCCCTCTCCCATACCCGGGCGCGAACCAGGGACCCTCTGCACACATTGACAACAGTCACCCACGAAGCATCGTTACCCATCGCTCCACAAAAGCCGCTGAGCAAGGGGAACTACTACTTCAAAGTCTCAGAGCAAGTGACGTAACCGATTGAAACGCTATTTAGCGCGCACCGCTAACTAAGCTAGCCGTTTCACATCTGTTACATCTACAAACCTGTTTTCACTTTGTCGTTATGGGGTATTGTGTGTAGATTGATAATCCATTTTAGAATAAAGCTGTAACGTAACAAAATGTGGAAAAAGAGAAGGGGTCTGAATACTTTCCGAATGGACTGTAGGTTCCTTGATATTTAAAACCTAATTTATAATGGAAACCTGGCGATAACAGGCAAAATCTACTGCTCACCCAGAGCTGATTAGTGAAGGTGCTGGAGCCAAAAGGCAAAACTGGAGAAACAGGAACAAGTCTCTGCACACTTCTAGTCAGATGCACATTTCTTTAATTGTGGCTGAGCTTTCAGTCAGCCGACCTTCATCAGGAAACCTGGCAAAATAGGGCAAGCATACAAATACAAGTGTAATTGTATCAAGTTACCAACTCAGGGAGACTGTCCTATTACAACAATGTTAAAAAGAAGGAAAACCCCAGCACACCGGTAATCTTGATGCTGATCTTATTCACCAACGTGCTGGTCTCAATCTATCTTCATCAGGGTATTTGGAGGTAAAACTCATTGTCTTTTAACGTGACAGACAATAGGTGTTCTAACAAGCTAACGCTAGTATTACTACGGTGTTAGTACTATTATTGCAACCACTGACATCTACTTTCTATACCCTTACCACTATTACTACCATGATAACCTACTGCACTGTATGGCTGTTTTAGAGGAGAGAATAGTGTTTTGTTGCACAACAGAGAAATAGTGTTTACTCCAGCTGACAATTGATGTGGTGAATTTGGATTGGATAAACATCCAACAACTTCATCAAATATGCCAGTAAATTGATGTCATATGTTTTCAGGACTTGCAGTACAAGACCATCCCAGAGAGCTGTACACAGTAAGTAGACCAATAACATTTGGTTTGAGTTATTATTTCCAATACTATTCCATTTGTCTGGTCCTTGTCTTCTTTGTTCTCTGTCTCCCTCTTAATTTTTTTCTTTCTCAGGTCAACTTCACCTCCACCCTGGGAACGTTAAATGTGGCAGCAGAGGTTGAGGGGGTAAAGGTCAAAGGTGACGGGGAGATGCACATGACCCTGACCAGCAGCCTGCTGTCCAATTTGAACCGGCAGCTACAGTTTGTCACCTATACCAACACACTGTTCCACCCTAGTACAGCAGACACAGGTGAGGCCAGACACACCTGTCCTTCTGCTGTGTACTACTTATTTCTGTGTTGTGTCCATTATCAAAGTCCTATGCCAAATAACATCTGTAAAATATTTGTGGAAATGAGGTTGGAAATACTCTTGCTGTGTCTTTCAGTGCAGGTTGAGACAGAGGGTCACCAAGCCATGTTTACTATCAAGGTCCGTCATGGTGTAACTCCAAAACTCTACAACACAGGGCCCAAAGGGGGTATGTCGACAAATACAACGGCTGACTGTATCTGTCACAACCGCACAACACTTACAAAACAATAAATAATAATTGCATCTGAGATCAATACCCCAACTTTTTGTCTCTCTCTGTTCCCCTTCTAGAATACAACATCAGTGCCCTTGTTACCATAGCAACCAAAACCTTCCTGCGCTATGACAAGCTCCAAGATCTCATCGACAGTGTGCGAAAATACTATTCCACTGTCACCATAGTAATAGCTGATGACAGTGAAAACCCAAAGATGGTCTCTGGCCCCTACATCGAACATTACATCATGCCATTTGGAAAGGTTTTTTTTTAAACACTACTGCCTCTATTTGCAAGTAAGGGATGGGATACAGTGTACGTGTACCTGTCAGGTCAAAAATGTGTCTAACACTATCATTGTTAGCTTAAATGATCCTTGACAGATGACCTTAAGTGAAAAAGTACTGTCTGTGATTTTCTTAGTTGTCCTTTCCCTTCTGCTTCCTCTTTCCCACATCCTGTTCTCTGTGTCACAACAACTAGGGCTGGTTTGCAGGACGGAACCTAGCCGTTTCCCAGGTGACTACCAAGTATGTGCTGTGGGTGGACGATGACTTCATCTTCACGGCCAACACCAAGCTGGAGAAACTGGTGGACGTCCTGGAGAGGACTACCCTGGACCTGGTGAGGGGGCACAGGCATTGCCATACTGTATTGTAGACCTGGGTTCAAATATCACATGAAATCGTTCGAATACTTTGATAGTTAGTTCCAATAATTCAACAATGGTCCACTTTCTATGCAACAGTCGAATCCAGTTCAGAATCTTTTCTCTGGACTCAGAACACATTGGTTACTCACTGGGATTTACTCTGCAAAGCCAAAAACAGCACCTACACGATTCACCACATTCCATCTTGGGTAGCATGAGGAAACATAATCAACATTTCAGTCATTTTGCCCAACAGACACAACTTATTATGAGTTATTAAATGAAAGTTTTAAAATAATTTTGAATTACAGCACATCATGAAAAGACTATTGAAATAAATTATGTTAGCTGTCTTCTGAAGATGACAAATGAGGAGGAGGCATTCCTTGCTAGCCACATCCAGTCTATCATCTCACAAATGCGATAACATTGCCTTTAAAATCTGCATTGTCTACAAGCGTGATAATATTGAATCCCAGGCCTTGTTTACTACTTACAGAAGAAAACAATCTCTCAACAGACTCTTCCGTTCTCTCATCCTCTCTTCTTCAGGCATATTACAGGCATATTCTTGCTCTGTAATACATGAACACCACAGCAATATTAGCCATGCGCGTGTGCACAAACTCACACAAACACGCACACATGCAGGCATGGATACATGCACGCACACACACACACACACACATGTCATACATGCACACAATCCTAGCACAAAAGCCACAAAAGCTGACACCCACACATAAGGCTTGTAATGAATGATCTGTCTGTTTCTGAGGGTGAAGGGTGTTTTGGCTGGAGCCTGAATCCCGCTCAGAGACTTACTGTGTGCTCTGGGAATAGAATAGACCTCTTGTGTACCATAGACTGGGACTCCTACTCTTGAGAGGGGACTCTATGGGTTACACATGTCAGCAGCTGGTCTGCTGGACACTTTGAATCCCTTCTTTCTCCGGACCCCAAAAGCACAGACAGACAAACATGGAACGGAGATACTTCTCGGTTTTCTGGTTCTTATTTTAGTTTTGTCTGTTTATTGTGTCCTTTGGAAAGATGACGTGATCAAGGATCCAACTGTTTCCATCGGTTTCCCTACAGCATGCACTCATTATCAACTTCAGTCAGACAATTGGAAGTACCCCTAATGTTTGTTTTGTACACAGTATACAGTGCATTCGGAAAGTATTCAGACCCCTAAACTTTCCACATTTTGTTACGTTACAGCCTTTTTCTAAAATTGATTAAATAACAAATTGCAAATTAAAAAATAATAATAAACAGAAATCCCCTATTTACATAAGTTTTCAGACCCTTTGCTATGAGACTCGAAATTGAGCTCAGGTTGTCATGCTGGTGAAAGAGGACCCAAAAGCGACTTGGCGAAAACAGAGTCTTTAATCCAGTAAAGTAAATACAATCAAAAAAACACAACTTTCACTCGAAATGACGAGGACAAACTGGAGACTCGATCTTGAACAGCAGGTGAACAGCAGGTTGCCTCGGGAAGGCACTTGAACCAAACAGACTCAGACACCTGCTCACCACGCAGCATCTGAGGAAAACACGACACGACAGGGCGATACACAAACACAGCACGGTGAATTCTAGACAAGGAACCGACAGGGCAGAAACGAATAACAAGGAGAGAAATAGGGACTCTAATCAGGGAAAAGGATCGGGAACAGGTGTGGGAAGACTAAATGATTGATTAGGGGAATAGGAACAGCTGGGAGCAGGAACGGAACGATAGAGAGAAGAGAGAGCGGGAGAGTGAGAGAGGGAGGGGGAGAGAGAGGGATAGAAAGAGGGAAAGAACCTAATAAGACCAGCAGAGGGAAACGAATAGAAGGAGAAGAACAGGGACAAGGCATGATAATCAATGACAAAACATGACAGTACCCCCCACTCACCGAGCGCCTCCTGGCGCACTCGAGGAGGAATCCTGGCGGCAACGGAGGAAATCATCAATGAGTGAACGGTCCAGCACGTCCTGAGACGGAACCCAACTCCTCTCCTCAGGACCGTAACCCTCCCAATCCACTAAGTATTGGTGACCCCGTCCCCGAGAACGCATGTCCATGATCTTATGTACCTTGTAAATAGGTGCGCTCTCGACAAGGACGGGAGGGGGAGGGAAGACGAACGGGAGTGCGAAGAAAGGGCTTGACACAGGAGACATGGAAGACAGGATGGACGCGACGAAGATGTCGCGGAAGAAGCAGTCGCACAGCGACAGGATTGACGACCTGGGAGACACGGAACGGGCCAATGAACCGCGGAGTCAACTTACGAGAAGCTGTCGTAAGAGGAAGGTTGCGAGTGGAAAGCCACACTCTCTGGCCGCAACAATACCTTGGACTCTTAATCCTGCGTTTATTGGCGGCTCTCACAGTCTGTGTCCTGTAACGGCAAAGTGCAGACCTCACCCTCCTCCAGGTGCGCTCACAACGTTGGACAAACGCTTGAGCGGAGGGAACGCTGGACTCGGCAAGCTGGGATGAGAACAGAGGAGGCTGGTAACCCAGACTACTCTGAAACGGAGATAACCCGGTAGCAGACGAAGGAAGCGAATTGTGAGCGTATTCTGCCCAGGGGAGCTGTTCTGCCCAAGACGCAGGGTTTCTGAAAGAAAGGCTGCGTAGTATGCGACCAATCGTCTGATTGGCCCTCTCTGCTTGACCGTTAGACTGGGGATGAAACCCGGAAGAGAGACTGACGGACGCACCAATCAAACGACAGAACTCCCTCCAAAACTGTGACGTGAATTGCGGGCCTCTGTCTGAAACGGCGTCTAACGGGAGGCCATGAATTCTGAATACATTCTCGATAATGATTTGTGCCGTCTCCTTAGCGGAAGGAAGTTTAGCGAGGGGAATGAAATGTGCCGCCTTAGAGAACCTATCGACAACCGTAAGAATCACAGTCTTCCCCGCAGACAAAGGCAGACCGGTAATGAAGTCTAGGGCGATGTGAGACCATGGTCGAGAAGGAATGGGGAGCGGTCTGAGACGACCGGCAGGAGGAGAGTTACCCGACTTAGTCTGCGCGCAGTCCGAACAAGCAGCCACGAAACGGCGCGTGTCACGCTCCTGAGTCGGCCACCAAAAGCGCTGGCGAATAGACGCAAGAGTGCCTCGAACACCGGGATGACCAGCTAACTTGGCAGAGTGAGCCCACTGAAGAACAGCCAGACGAGTGGAAACAGGAACGAAAAGGAGGTTACTAGGACAAGCGCGCGGCGACGCAGTGTGCGTGAGTGCTTGCTTAACCTGTCTTTCAATTCCCCAGACTGTTAACCCGACAACACGCCCATAAGGAAGAATCCCCTCGGGATCAGTAGAAGCCACAGAAGAACTAAACAGACGGGATAAGGCATCAGGCTTGGTGTTCTTGCTACCCGGACGGTAAGAAATCACAAACTCGAAACGAGCGAAAAACAACGCCCAACGAGCTTGACGGGCATTAAGTCGTTTGGCAGAACGGATGTACTCAAGGTTCTTATGGTCTGTCCAAACGACAAAAGGAATGGTCGCCCCCTCCAACCACTGTCGCCATTCGCCTAGGGCTAAGCGGATGGCGAGCAGTTCACGGTTACCCACATCATAGTTGCGCTCAGATGGCGACAGGCGATGAGAAAAATAAGCGCAAGGATGAACCTTATCGTCAGACTGGAAGCGCTGGGATAGAATGGCTCCCACGCCTACCTCTGAAGCGTCAACCTCGACAATGAATTGTCTAGTGACGTCAGGAGTAACGAGGATAGGAGCGGACGTAAAACGTTCTTTTAGAAGATCAAAAGCTCCCTGGGCGGAACCGGACCACTTAAAACACGTCTTGACAGAAGTAAGAGCTGTGAGAGGGGCAGCAACTTGACCGAAATTACGAATGAAACGCCGATAGAAATTAGCGAAACCTAAAAAGCGCTGCAACTCGACACGTGACCTTGGAACGGGCCAATCACTGACAGCTTGGACCTTAGCGGAATCCATCTGAATGCCTTCAGCGGAAATAACGGAACCGAGAAAAGTAACGGAGGAGACATGAAAAGAGCACTTCTCAGCCTTTACGTAGAGACAATTCTCTAAAAGGCGCTGTAGAACACGTCGAACGTGCTGAACATGAATCTCGAGTGACGGAGAAAAAATCAGGATATCGTCAAGATAGACAAAAACAAAGATGTTCAGCATGTCTCTCAGAACATCATTAACTAATGCCTGAAAAACAGCTGGCGCATTGGCGAGACCGAACGGCAGAACCCGGTACTCAAAATGCCCTAACGGAGTGTTAAACGCCGTTTTCCACTCGTCCCCCTCTCTGATGCGCACGAGATGGTAAGCGTTACGAAGGTCCAACTTAGTAAAGCACCTGGCTCCCTGCAGAATCTCGAAGGCTGATGACATAAGGGGAAGCGGATAACGATTCTTAACCGTTATGTCATTCAGCCCTCGATAATCCACGCAGGGGCGCAGAGTACCGTCCTTCTTCTTAACAAAAGAACCCCGCCCCGGCCGGAGAGGAAGAAGGCACTATGGTACCGGCGTCAAGAGACACAGACAAATAATCCTCGAGAGCCTTACGTTCGGGAGCCGACAGAGAGTATAGTCTACCCCGAGGAGGAGTGGTCCCCGGAAGGAGATCAATACTACAATCATACGACCGGTGAGGAGGAAGGGAGTTGGCTCGGGACCGACTGAAGACCGTGCGCAGATCATGATATTCCTCCGGCACTCCTGTCAAATCGCCAGGTTCCTCCTGAGAAGTAGGGACAGAAGAAACGGGAGGGATGGCAGACATTAAACACTTCACATGACAAGAAACGTTCCAGGATAGGATAGAATTACTAGACCAATTAATAGAAGGATTATGACATACTAGCCAGGGATGACCCAAAACAACAGGTGTAAACGGTGAACGGAAAATCAAAAAAGAAATAGTCTCACTGTGGTTACCAGATACTGTGAGGGTTAAAGGTAGTGTCTCAAATCTGATACTGGGAAGATGACTACCATCTAAGGCGAACATGGGCGTAGGCTTCTCTAACTCTCTGAAAGGAATGTCATGTTTCCGAACCCATGCTTCGTCCATGAAACAACCCTCAGCCCCAGAGTCTATCAAGGCACTACATGTAGCACCCGAACCGGTCCAGCGTAGATGGACCGACAAAGTAGTACAGGATTTTGATGGAGAGACTTGAGTAGTTGCGCTCACCTGTAGCCCTCCGCTTACAGATGAGCTCTGGCTTTACTGGACATGAATTAACAAAATGTCCAGCAACTCCGCAATAGAGGCACAGGCGGTTGGTGATCCTCCGTTCCCTCTCCTTAGTCGAGATGCGAATCCCTCCCAGCTGCATGGGCTCAGTCTCTGAGCCAGAGGAGGGAGATGGTTGCGATGCGGAGCAGGGAAACACCGTTGATGCGAGCTCTCTTCCACGAGCCCGGTGACGAAGATCTACCCGTCGTTCTATGCGGATGGCGAGAGCAATCAAAGAGTCCACATCTGAAGGAACCTCCCGGGAGAGAATCTCATCCTTAACCACTGCGTGGAGTCCCTCCAGAAAACGAGCGAGCAGCGCCGGCTCGTTCCACTCACTAGAGGCAGCAAGAGTGCGAAACTCAATAGAATAATCCGTTATGGACCGTTCACCTTGGCATAAGGAAGCCAGGGCCCTAGAAGCCTCCCTACCAAAAACTGAACGGTCAAAAACCCGAATCATCTCCTCTTTAAAGTTCTGGAACTTGTTAGAGCAATCAGCCCTTGCCTCCCAGATAGCTGTGCCCCATTCTCGAGCCCGGCCAGTAAGGAGTGAAATGACGTAAGCAACCCGAGCTCTCTCTCTAGAGTATGTGTTGGGTTGGAGAGAGAACACAATCTCACACTGCGTGAGAAAGGAGCGGCACTCAGTGGGCTGCCCGGAGTAGCAAGGTGGGTTATTAACCCTAGGTTCTGGAGGCTCGGCAGGCCAGGAAGTAACAGGTGGCACGAGACGAAGACTCTGGAACTGTCCAGAGAGGTCGGAAACCTGAGCGGCCAGGTTCTCCACGGCATGGCGAGCAGCAGACAATTCCTGCTCGTGTCTGCTGAGCATGGCTCCTTGGATCTCGACGGCAGTGTAACGAGCGTCTGAAGTCGCTGGGTCCATTCCTTGGTCGGTTCCTTCTGTCATGCTGGTGAAAGAGGACCCAAAAGCGACTTGGCGAAAACAGAGTCTTTAATCCAGTAAAGTAAATACAATCAAAAAAACACAACTTTCACTCGAAATGACGAGGACAAACTGGAGACTCGATCTTGAACAGCAGGTGAACAGCAGGTTGCCTCGGGAAGGCACTTGAACCAAACAGACTCAGACACCTGCTCACCACGCAGCATCTGAGGAAAACACGACACGACAGGGCGATACACAAACACAGCACGGTGAATTCTAGACAAGGAACCGACAGGGCAGAAACGAATAACAAGGAGAGAAATAGGGACTCTAATCAGGGAAAAGGATCGGGAACAGGTGTGGGAAGACTAAATGATTGATTAGGGGAATAGGAACAGCTGGGAGCAGGAACGGAACGATAGAGAGAAGAGAGAGCGGGAGAGTGAGAGAGGGAGGGGGAGAGAGAGGGATAGAAAGAGGGAAAGAACCTAATAAGACCAGCAGAGGGAAACGAATAGAAGGAGAAGAACAGGGACAAGGCATGATAATCAATGACAAAACATGACACAGGTGCATCCTGTTTCCATTGTTCATCCTTGAGATGTTTCTACAACTTGATTGGAGTCCACCTGTGGTAAAATTCAATCAATTGGACGTGATTTGGAAAGGCACACGCCTGTCTATATAAGGTCCCAATGTTGACCGTTCATGTCAGAAAACAAATCAAGCCATGAGGTTGAAGGAATTGTCCGTAGAACTACGAGACAGGATTGTGTCGAGGCACAGATCTGGGGAAAGGTACCAAAAAATGTCTGCAACATTGAAGGTCACAGTGGCCTCCTTCATTCTTAAATGGAAGAAGTTTGGAACCACCAAGACTCTTCCGAGAGCTGGCCACCAGGCCAAACTGAGCAATCGGGGGAAGAAAGGCCTTGGTCAGGGAGGTGGCCAAGAACCCAATGGTCACTGACAGATCTCCAGAGTTCCTCTGTGGAGATGGGAGAACCTTCCAGAAGGACAACCATCTCTGCAGCACTCCACCAATCTAGCCTTTATAGTAGAGTGGCTAGACAGAAACCACACCTCAGTAAAAGGCACATGACAGCCCGCTTGGAATTCTCCAAAAGGACTCTGACAATGAGAAACAAGATTCTCTGCTACTTCTAATGAAACCAAGATTGAACTCTTTGACCTGAATGCCATCTGGAAGAAACCTGGCACCATCCCTATGGTCAAGTATGGTGGTGCCAGCATCATGCTGTGGGGATGTTTTTCAGGGGCAGGGACTGGGAGACTAGTCAGGATCGAAGGAAAGATGTACGGAGCAAAGTATAGAGAGATCTTTGATGTAAACCTGCTCCAGAGTGCTCAGGACCTCACACAGGGGTGAAGGTTCACCT
Organism: Oncorhynchus gorbuscha; assembly: GCF_021184085.1. Lineage (NCBI taxonomy): Eukaryota > Metazoa > Chordata > Actinopteri > Salmoniformes > Salmonidae > Oncorhynchus > Oncorhynchus gorbuscha. Next base: position 35,553,087 of record NC_060175.1, on the reverse strand, counting down.
TCCAACAGGACAACGACCCTAAGCACACAGCAGAAGTGGCTTCGGGGAAAGTCTCTGAGATGTCCTTGAGTGGCCCAGCCAGAGCCCGGACTTGAACCTGATCGAACATCTCTGGAGAGACATGAAAATAGCTGTACAGCGACGAAACCCATCCAACCTGACAGAGCTTGAGAATAAGAGGATCTGCAGAGTAAAATGGGAGAAACTCCCCAAATACAGGTATGCCAAGCTTGTAGAGTCGTACCCAAGAAGACTCAATTTAAACAATTTTAGAATAAGGCTGTAACGTAACAAAATGTGGAAAAAGTCTAAGGATCTGAATACTTTCCAAATGCACTGTATGTTCTTTGTGTGTATGTGTGTCAGAATCAGTTAATGCATTCTTTATATGCACATTTGTGTGTGTGTGTGTGTGTGTGTGTGTGTGTGTGTGTGTGTGTGTGTGTGTGTGTGTGTGTGTGTGTGTGTGTGTGTGTGTGTGTGTGTGTGTGTGTGTGTGTGTGTGTGTGTGTGTGTGTGTGTAATTTAGGTGGGTGGTGCAGTGCGGGAGGCCACTGGCTATACTGCCACCTACAGGCAGACCATGTCCATTGAGCCAGGGGAGGAGGAGGGTGACTGCTTGCATATGCGGAGGGGCTTCCACCACATCATCCAGGGCTTTCCAAACTGCGTAGTCACGGACGGGGTCATCAACTTCTTCCTGGCCCGCACAGACAAAGTCCAGCAAGTGGGCTTTGACCCCCGTCTGGCCAGAGTGGCCCACCTGGGTGAGTACAGACCCAAACCCCAGCACCACACAGAGCGTGTCTGTCCATAACATCAGCTGTACCAGTAGTCAAATGTAGTCGGTGCTACGCGGAGCCTGCACCTGTACCTTATGAGTCCAAAGAGGAGTAGGATAGAAAGTAGGATAAGAGTACCCTAACCCTAGCTTTGTGTCCACATCCCAATTCAATCCTAACCCTAAATCCTAATCTTGGCATAACTTGTGTTCAACCCTGATCCAAAACCCTCCAAATAAGGCTCCTCCATGTCCGAATTCACAATTTAACCCCTGAGCTGCACCATCTACATTTGGAAGAAAGTGATATAGGTAACAGTCTGAATAGTCATTCATTAATTATGTATCAAAAAGCTCAAGAAGGGAATGAAATAGCTTCTTCTCACATGTTTGTTAGTTGATTTTGTACATATAAATTGTGTGATACGTTAAGTTCCCTTTAGCATAAACACGAACCTCTTTTCTTTTGCTCTTGACCCCTTGGTTCTTGTCACAGAGTTTTTCATCGATGGCCTCGGCTCACTTCACGTGGGATCCTGTGATGATGTCATCGTCAACCACGCCACCAAGATCAAGCTTCCCTGGGTCAGCCAATCAGAGAGTGACAAGACGTATGCCAAGTTCCGCTACCCACCAGCCTCTTCGGATGCCACACACACCAAAAACGGCCTCCTCTATTTCAAGAACCGCTTCCAGTGTTTGACTCACAATTAGATGACCTGTTTTGTTAACCTGTCGTTTCTCCTCTCGTTCAAGATTCATGCTCTTTCTGAGTTGCCAAAGAAGCTCTCGCCCGACGTGTCCAATCGGATAAGATTTTAAACAACCACATTACACACATCCCCTTGAATATCGACCTTGCTTGTTTCACTCTAGAGGGATTTCCATTCAAACAGAGCAAAGCTGTCATTTCTCTTAACTTAATCATAATTTCTCTTCAGTTGTGTACTCTTGATTGTAAACTCAAGGTTGAGATCATATTAAGGGATATATGTGCGTGTTGTGCCTCAAATCTTATCTGACGAGTCGCCACCGAGTCCTTTTGTTGAGGAAAGAGAACAAAGACATGCTGAATTAGCCTTATGCCCTCACAGGACTAAATGAGGTGAACGAGTTTCCATACTTTTATGAAGAGATCAGAGGTATGTGTACTCTGTCCTTCCCTTTGCACTATACAGTTTGAGCTGGACTGAGCTCTAAGGGTCAGACAAATGAGGATTGTGGGGACCAAGGGGGACTGAGGATGGGGATTGACAGTCATTCAGTAGAGAGGACACTTCTCAGCATGTGACAACCCCTTCAGAGACACAACGCATGGGTGCTCCCTTTCCAACCCCAGACAATGAACGCATACAAGACTCTAAATGTGTGGCTAATTCTCCCTGGGTGTCTGTGCCAATGGTTTCCCAGGTGGTTTGGTGTTGAATGATATTTTTTGTTTAAAACCTCTGTGTCGCCCTTGACTGGCCCATGCTTGAGGAGAATGATGCTCATCCATCTGGTCTGGGATCTAACCCAGGAATAATATCCCTGTTTCACCTGGTCTAGTGCATTCTGTCTATCTAGGGTCGATTCCACTCTGTTTTATACTCCAAGCATCATAATAAGGAATGCTTCTATCCATGCACGCATTTGAATGGGAGGGGAGATTAATTGCATTTTCATATGCTACCTCGAACAGAAGGGTTAGTTTGACCAAAGTGCATGTCTCTCTATTTCTTTACCAATTCTACATGGAAATAAACACACACTAATAGAATGATGGCAATAATGGCACAGTTTGTGTTTAGAGAGTTGAAACGCTGTACGAATGAGTAGAGCACCAAAGGAAATGGTTGGAGAGACACAATGTTAGGTAACACATCACAGAGAGATGATATGAATGAGAAAGTAAGGGTCACAGTCACACCGAAGTACCAAGGCAGCAAAACATTTTATACTTCCAGTTCCTCTGCCATGCAACCTGACAGCAGGATCACATAATGTTATTGTGTTTTCTAAAATCAAACAACAAATCGTTTTTTTGGATTTGTTATGAAATACCCCAAGGTGCCAGTGATACATTAGATACCTTTTTATGTTTTCCTTTTTGAATAGAGGAATATTTTAAAACAGATACAATTTTGGGTGATGCCAGAATTAGATTTGTATTTCCTGAAAGGGGATATTTAACACTAAGTGAGATCTCAGTTCAATTGAACCTTGATTGGAGTAGCTCTTCCATGGGAATCTATGACTAATACCAGCTAGACTCCCCAAGCAGATACTTCCCGTTTTCAGAATGAGAAGTGTTCTGCATGTGAGTAGGGGCAGTAGTTTGTCAACAAAGACACTGCTTAATGATAGGTTTGATTGAATTCCATTATCTGAAGGGATTAGTTGAAGGGATTTGGACAGTGATTTCCATTGTTAAACTGATGTTAATGATGATGATGATGGCGGTTGTATTTTTTCTGCTTGCTTCACCATAGAACCACGGGTCTGAGTCTTTCCAACCTGACGACTATCATAATATATGCCATTTTCACAACAACCTTCTGCATTATCAGACTGTTTTCAGTTAAACATGATTATAAAGTCTCTGATAAAAAAATACAGCTGATGTATGGTACTGTGATTTTTTAAGGCAACATTTAAGAGGGTGTTCTGGTGCAGTGCAGAGATGCGCACGGTGTCTCCAGTGCGCATTTCTAGCCCGGTGCGCTATATTCCAGCTCCTCACATTGGCCGGGCTAGAATGAGCATCCAGCCAGGACGGGTTGTGTCATCTTTACACTCCAGACCTCCAGTACGCCTCCACAGCCCAGTACGTCCTGTGCCTGCTCCCCGCACTCGCCCTGAGGTGCGTGTCCCCAGCCCAGTACCACCAGTGCCAACATCACGCACCAGGCTTCCTGTGCTTCTCCAGAGCCCTGTACACCTGTTCCTCCTCCCCACACTCGCCCTGAGGTGCGTGTCCTCGACCCAGTACCACCAGTGCCGGCACCACGCACCAGGCCTACAGTGCGCCTCGCCAGTCCAGAGCGTCCAGCAACAGTACCCAGTCCAGAGCGTCCGGCAACAGTACCCAGTCCAGAGCGTCCGGCAACAGTACCCAGTCCAGAGCGTCCGGCAACAGTACCCAGTCCAGACCGTCCGGCAACAGTACCCAGTCCAGAGCGTCCGGCAACAGTACCCAGTCCAGAGCGTCCGGCAACCTCCTACGACGGGTCGCAGTCTGGAACCTACCACAACGGGTCGCAGTCCGGAGTCTACCACGACGGGTCGCAGTCCGGAGCCGCCAGATTCACCCTCCTGTCCGGCGCCGCCAGATTCTCCCTCCTGTCCGGAGCCGCCAGATTCTCCCTCCTGTCCGGAGCCGCCAGAGTCTCCCTCCTGTCCAGAGCCGCCAGAATCTCCCTCCTGTCCGGAGCCGCCAGAGTCTCCCTCCTGTCCGGAGCCGCCAGAGTCTCCCTCCTGTCCGGAGCCGCCAGAGTCTCCAGCCAGCCAGGAGCCACCAGAGCTGCCAGCCAGCCAGGAGCCGACAGAGCCGTCAGCCAACCAGGAGCTGCCGATGTCGCCTGCCACACCGGCGATGCTGGAATCTCCCTCCTGTCCGGAAATGCCAGAGCCACTCCTCAGTCCAGTGACGCCCTCTACGATGATCTCCAGTCCGGGTTCCGCTGCGAGGGTCCACATCCTGCACCTGAACCGCCGCGGTGAAAAAGGCCCACGCGGACCCTCACCTGGCCGGAGTCCGCACCTTTGTGGGGGGGTACTGTCACCCGCCGACCTGAGTATTCTTTGTTTTCTTTGTTTTGGTTAGGTCAGGGTGTGACATGGGTGATGTATGTGTTTTTGTAATGTCTAGGGGTTTTGTAGGTTTATGGGGTTGTTTATCATCTAGGTGTTTATATATGTCTATGGTTGCCTAGATTGGTTCTCAATTAGAGGCAGGTGTTTACCGTTGTCTCTGATTTGGTACCATATTTAGGCAGCCATCTTCTTTGGGTATTTCATGGGTTATTGTCTATGTGTAGTTGCCTGTGTCTGCACTCGTTGTCATAGCGTCATGTTCGTTTTGTTGTTTTTGTTCTTCGTGTTCTTCATTCATTAAAAGAATATATATTCACATCACACTGCGCTTTGGTCTCCTCACTACTATGATCGTGACACTGAGAGATACACTATATATACAAAAGTCCACTTCATATTAGTGGATTCGGCTCTTTCAGTCACACCCATTGCTAACATGTGTATAAAATGGAGCACACAGCCATGCAATCTCCATAGAGAAACATTGGCAGTAGAATGTCCTTACTGAAGAGCTCAGTCACTTTCAACGTGGCACCGTCATAGGACGCCACCTATCCAACAAGTCAGTTGGTTAAAGTTCTGCCTGCTAGAGCTGCCCCGGCATAGCAACAACGGCTCAGCCACAGTGGTAGGCCACACAAGCTCACAGAACTGGACCGCCGAGTGTTGAAGCGTGTAAACAGTCTGTCCTCGGTTGCCATACTCACTACTGAGTTCCAAACTGCTTCTGGAAGCAACGTCAGCACAATAACAGAAATGGGTTTCCATGGCTGAGCAGCTGCATATGCTGCATATGGGGCGTTGTGCCAGAAACCGAAAGGTTGCGGAATCGAATCCCCAGCTGACAAGGTAAAAATCTGTTGTCTGCCGTCGAACAAGGCAGTTAACCCACTGTTCCCCATTTAACTAGGCAAGTCAGTTAAGAACAAGTTCTTATTTACAATGACAGCCAAACCCGGACGAAGTTGGGCCAATTTTGCGTCGCCCTATGGGACTCCCAATCAAGGCCACAGGATACAGCCTGGATTCGAAACCAGAGTGGCTGTAGTAACACCTCTAGCACTGAGATGCAGTACCTTAGACCAGGGCTCTCCAACCCTGCTCCTGGAAAGCTACCGTCCTGTAGGTATTCAACCAACCCTAATCTAGCACACCTGATTCTAATAATTAGCTGGTTGATAAGGTGATTCAGGTTAGTTACAACTGGGGTTGGAGCAAAAACCTACAGGAGGGTAGCTCTCCAGGAACAGGAATGGAGAGCCCTGCCGTAGACCGTTGCGCCACTCGAGAGCCCATGTAATTGATGTAATGTAATTGAGATAGATATGTACATATACTGTAGGTAGGGGTAAAGTCACTGGACAACAGGATAGATAATATGCAGTAGCAGCAGCGTATGTGATGAGTCAAAAGGAGAAGGCACATGCCAGCTGATTGGTGAGTAAAATATTGACGTGGCATATCAAAGAGTGAAGCATTACTCCCATGTTTGTTCAGAGAAGACAGCGTGAATCAGGCCTTCATGGTCGAATTGCTGCAAAGAAATCACTACTAAAGGACACCAATAAGAAGAAGAGACTTGCTTGGGCCAAGAAACACGAGCAATGGACATTAGACCGGTGGAAATCTGTCCAATGGTCTGATGAGTCCAAATTTTAGATTTATTTTTTATTTTATTTTTTTTGTTGATGTTTACCCCTTTTTTCTCCCCATTTTCGTGGTATCCAATTGTTTAGTAGCTACTATCTTGTCTCATCGCTACAACTCTCGTACGGTCTCGGGAGAGACGAAGGTTGAAAGTCATGCGTCCTCCGATACACAATCCAACCAAGCTGCACTGCATCTTAACACAGCGTGCATCCAACCCGGAAGCCAGCCGCACCAATGTGTCGGAGGAAACACCGTGCACCTGGCGACCTTGGTTGGCGTGCACTGTGCCCGGCCCGCCACAGGAGTCGCTGGTGCGCGATGAGACACGGATATCCCCACCGGCCAAGCCCTCCCTAACCCTAGGCCAATTGTGCATCGCCCCACAGACCTCCCGATCGCTGCTGGTTGCGACAGAGCCTGGGCGCGAGGCCAGTCTCTGGTGGCACAGCTAGCACTGCAGTGCAGTGCCCTTAACCACTGCGCCACCCGGGAGGCCCACATTGCGAGAATCTTGACTGTCTCTGGTGGCACAGCTAGCGCTGCAGTGCAGTGCCCTTAACCACTGCGCCACCCGGGAGGCCCCCATTGCGAGAATCTTGACTGGTTGCATCAGCGCTTGGTATTGCAACTGCTTAGCATCCTATCGCAGGGCGCTACAGAGGGTAGTGCGTACGGCCCAGTACAGTTACTGTATTCCTAGTTATATGTACATATATACCTCAATTACCCCGTATCCCTGCACATCGACTCAGTACCGGTACCCCATGTTTGGCCTCCTGAGTGGCGCAACTGTCAAAGTCACTGCATTGCAGTGGTTGAGGTGTCAATACAGACCCAGGTTCGATCCTGGGCTGTATCACAACCGGCCACGATCAGGAATCACATAGGGTGGCGCACAATTGTCCCAGTGTTGTCCGGGTCAGGGGAGGGTTTGGCCGGGGGGGCTTTACAAGTAGGCTGTCATTGTAAATAATAATTTGTTCTTAACTGACTTGCCTAGTTTAATAAAAAATAATAAAAATGTATATAGTCAAGTTATCATTACTCATTGCGTATTTATTAAGTGTCATTACTTTTCTATTATTTCTCTATTTTCTTTCTCTCTGCATTGCTGGGAATGTGCCCATAAGTAAGCATTTCAATGTTAGTCTCCACATGTTGTTTAAAAGAATGTGACAAATAAAAAAGTGATTTGGACAGTGGGCAGTGCTAGAGGGTTTCCAACACAAACCACAACCTTGAGCTCTAGCAGATGAAACCACAAAACCGCATGCTCCTTCACTCATTCACTCACTACATTAATCAAATGATCACGTTGGAGGTGCCAACTGAGGGAGCGTCAAAATTTCAGTTAAGGCCTCTCTCTCATTAATGCCAGAGAGAAAGGTATGAAAGCCTGTTTGTTGATGTGATGCACTACCTCTCCACCTAGCCTGTTCTAGTGATCCCTGGGATCTCTCCCTGCCCGTGCCTCTGGAACCAAGGGAGAGCCGGAGCGCAGGGAGATTCAGGGGGTGATTCATCCATAGCTTCAGATGTGAAAAAAATACTTACATTGTAAAATAACCTCTTAACAGAATTTACAACATTTTCTATTAAATTTAATTTCTATATTCCAATGTGAAAAATTCCTGACAAACGTAATCTGCCAAAATATTTTCAACTCTTTGGTGTGTTACAGTTTTCCTCCAGCAACCTTTCATAACAAAAAAAACTTTAGGATCAAAACAATCATGTTTCCAACAGCAGTTATGGGCATATAAAACATATAACACAACATATAACATCATGGCCTCTTAACTGACCCTCATGTGTCTTTAACAGGTAATAGCCTAAATGCTCTAGGTTTGTTGGCCTGTCCCTCACATCTGTTATGACCATTTTGTCATAACAGATGTCACAGTCCTTGGTGCAAATATAGATGTATGATGGGATGTCATGGAGACATGACTGAAAGATGAAGCAAACCTTATACCTTATATATCCATTAAAATGAAATGTCCATTGTCCATTTAATTTCTATGGATACATTTTTTAACTGAAATGCAGGGGAAAAGAGATATGGATGAATACAATTGACAAATAACTTCACAATGGTTATTGACTCCTGAGTGAAATATGGTGTCATAGTTAACTAGTAAGGAAAGAAAATGTATAAAAATGCCAGAATAAAGACACAATCAAAATAAACAAAAGTCCATCATAGATTTAAAGCAACAGTGACAACATCATTAGTTTGAAATTGAATGCAAAAGAGAAATGTCCTGTTGGTTGTCATTGAGATTAGGATGGGACGGGATTGTTATTTGTTGCTATGGAAATATCACTTACATTTACATTACATTTAAGTCATTTAGCAGACGCTCTTCTCGGAAGGCTCTTTGAAGAGGTAAAATGGTCACCTTTGCAAACTGTTGTGTCTGCATTTGCAATAAGATTATAGATATGGCCTTCACTTGAACCCAGGGAGGGAGATCTTCGAAAACCATTAGTTTGATTGATTTTCAGACGGTATTGGGGCGCTTTGATCTTGTATTGTTATACAGAATCAAGAAAGAAACACACAAAACAAAGAAACAAAACCATTAAACCATAAAATAAATGTTATAATTTTTCTATTAATTTTTTGGGGGGCAAGGAAGATAAAGCGTTTAGGCCTAATATCAAAACCAGTCACCTTTGAGAAAACACAAAATCCTAATAATTATGCTACTACATGTGCTTAATTACGTCACATTTGTTTTGAGCAGACTACCGTGGGCTTTAACAGGGCGCTTGGCTCAAGCCCGGGAGGCAGCCGGTTTAAAATCGAATGCAATCGATTTAACTTTCAGCCAATGCAAAACACGCCAACACCGGCACCCGGGCGAGATTAATCTAACCCTCTCATTGACAAACACACACAGACGGTTCTTACTTTATCTGTACTGTGAAATCTCTCCCAAACAAGATGCTGCCAAGAATGTGTCGATTGGTTCTCCGCACACTTCAAATGATATCCAGTCATAGCGTTCGAGGCAATCAGTGAAGACAAGGATGCAGAAGGGATACCGCCGGAGCAAGTATTTTGGAATTAATCATTCCTACAATCCATTTTTTTAATCCACTTTTATTTCTTCACAACAATATAAAACACGTTATGAGGTTGTTTTTTTTCTTCAGAAAATTAGACTGATTTTGGATGAGAATTAAGACACAGCAAAATCCCGTTTTCTTGATTTTGTTTCGGTGCTGCACTTGTACTGAGACCAGTTTTAAAAACTACGTTGGGCGCAGAAGCGCGCAAAAGTCATGGCCGCATTTCCGGGGACCGACCACTTTCTAAACCATTTCTTACAGACGAGGAAAATGTTTTTAGTTGAATTTGGTATGGGAGAGTCATTTCAGTGTTAGCCTTCTTCAGATTACATTTTGAAATTGTCAAGTGCAATTATTGATACATTTTCTCCCAATATATTTATAGGAATTCGTCTGGATTCATTTGTTAGCAGCAGTATTTTACCTTAAAATATTTACTTTATTTTAGTTTATAAAATACATTGACTACATCAATAAAATTATAACATATATTTTAGAAATAGAGATGTGGAAGTTCACAGTAAAAGGTCACCACTGTTCTATAGTTTCTCTATATTATCACATTAGAAAGAAGTCTTAAGTTCTGTGTTACCACTATAATATCTTGATTTTGTATGTGGTTTTTGCTCAGGAATATCTCATTCAATAGTGTACAGCATGTCTAACATCCATTCTTTCTATACCCCATAGGACCGCACACCCAGCTCCTCTCCTGAGAACGGACCCCATCTCCTCTCCTCCTTCCTGGCCAGACCTTGTGGCCAAGCCCGGCTGGGGGGCAGTGGACTGCGGCAGGAACGGCCACACTCATCCTATGAAGGGATCATGAGTTCCATGACTGGGATGCTCCAGCTATTGGGCAGTGAAGTGGCCCAGAGCTCCAGTCTAAGGGTCCAACAGGTGGCAACTCTGACAGTGCCAAAACTTAATTTTCCTGGACACGTCCAGAGCGGACTTGACCTTCACCCCCATCCACACCAGCACCACCACCTCCATGAGCTGCCTCTCACCCCTCCTGCTGAGCCCTCCTCCACCCCGGCTGCCTACACCTTTGAGCTCCCCCCATTGAAGATGCTCGGTGTACAAGAAGACTTCCCACCTGAAGGAGCGACCTTTCGTCTGCAGCTGGCTCTTCTGCGGGAAGAACTGCACACGCTCAGACGAGCTGCAGAGGCACCTGCACACACATACTGGGGAAAAGTGCTTCGGCTGCCAGACGTGTGGGAAGAGGTTCATGCGGAGCGACCACCTGGCAAAACACGAGAAGACCCACCAGGGGGAGGGGCCACGACAACCAGGGCCCCCAACAGGAGGCTCCACAGCCACAGGGTGGCACCAGAGGACCAGCCAGGAACATCAAGAAGGAGTAGAGAAAATACAAAAAGCCAAGTGACTCGCGGTCAGTATGGTGTGTTTTATTGAGAACCCCAGCTCCTGTCTCTGTGTGTGTGGAGTTCAGGCCATGAGACCCGCAGAAAGACAGAAGGGCCAGTGTGGAGACAGAGTCGAGTGCAGACCAATGCCCTTTCTCTGGAGAAAGAGACTTCTTACACAAACTTTTACACCATCAAACCATTGTCATGACAACATGTTTGTCATGGTCATTGTAGCCAGCATTGTCTACTCTGCCAGCAGGAGGCCTGTGATCTTCAGAGGATGTTCTGTTCAGCATGACTGCCTGTGTGGGGATTGGCAATAAAAGCAGAAGAGTTGTGGTGGTTGAATATTCCTTTCTCATGGACCTCTAATGGAGATAACTGGTCTCAGAGAGTGACCAAAGACATCAGGGAGGAAGTCAGAATACAAATCATTTTGGAAATAATGCTGTAATGCTGTTTACAATGGCTATTTTCATTCAGTCTGCCAGTAGAGAATATCTGAATGCGGTGTTATGGTTTTCAATAACACCACACTAGAATGTATTGTAATCCTTAGAGGAAGGACCACATTCTCTTTTGGATAAGTACAAAGTAGCGGTTTATTGGGCTTATTTCTTAAGTGTGTATTTTTGGGACATTTGTATTGATATCATACAATGTATTGTAAATTAATTACATATATTAGTCGATTTAGCATGATGCACAGGATAACCGACATTAATTGTAATTTGGTTGTCAGTAAGCCAAAATAATAGAGATTCAATTAACACTGATCTACATTACATGTGCATAAAATCAGAAAGAATCAAAACTATGTTTGAGTAAAACAAACTGTTTGAGCTTGGTTTCATTCAAATAAATTCCCCCGGATTCCCCCGGTACTGCTGGTCATTCCGTGCACCAGCTTCTGAGGTCTACGTCACCGGACTCTAGGCGTCAATGAACTGCTTCATTACACACACCTGGTTCCCATTCCCCCTGATTAGCAATTGTATATATGTGCCCTCTGTTCACCATTGTTTTGTTTGGTTATTGTTCCCAGGTCCGTTGGTCTACCTGTACTTTGTTTCGGCTTTTGCCCTGCGTGTTTTGTGTTCTCGTTATTACGGGTCTCATCCTGTGCATTGTTATTACGGGTCTCGTCCTGTGCATTGTTATTACGGGTCTCGTCCTGTGCATTGTTGTTACGGGACTCGTCCTGTGCATTATTACGGCTCTCGTCTTGTGCATTCTTACGGGTCTCGTCCTATGCATTGTTATTACGGGTCCCGTCCTGTGCATTGTTATTACGGGTCTCGTCCTGTGCATTGTTATTACGGGTCTCGTCCTGTGCATTGTTGTTATGGGACTCGTCCTGTGCATTATTACGGGTTTCGTCCTGTGCATTCTTACGGGTCTCGTCCTGTGTATTGTTATTACGGGTTTCGTCCTGTGCATTGTTATTACGTGTCTCGTCCTGTGCATTGTTATTATGGGTCTCGTCCTGTGCATTGTTATTACGGGTCTCATCCTGTGCATTGTTATTACGGGTCTCGTCCTGTGCATTGTTATTACGGGTCTCGTCCTGTGCATTGTTATTACGGGACTCGTCCTGTGCATTCTTACGGGTCTCGTCCTGTGCATTGTTATTACGGGTCTCGTCCTGTGCATTCTTACGGGTCTCGTCCTGTGCATTGTTATTACGGGTCTCGTCCTGTGCATTGTTATTACGGGTCTCGTCCTGTGCATTGTTATTACGGGTCTCGTCCTGTGCATTGTTATTACGGGTCTCGTCCTGTGCATTGTTATTACGGGTCTCGTCCTGTGCATTGTTATTACGGGTCTCGTCCTGTGCATTGTTATTACGGGTCTCGTCCTGTGCATTGTTATTACGGGTCTCATCTCATCTTGTGTATTTATTAGAGGTTGTACCTCTCTCTTTTGTTTGGGTTACATCCCTGTGTTTTTGTATGTTTGTTTGGGTTACATCCCTGTGTTTTTGTATGTTTGTTTGGGTTACATCCCTGTGTTTTTGTATGTTTGTTTGGGTTACATCCCTGTGTTTTTGTATGTTTGTTTTGGGATTCGTCCCTGTGCCTTTTCATGGCATGTTGTATTTTTGGGTCGAGTATTAAAGCCCCCTTTTACATATTCCTGCGCCTGTCTCCAATCACTTCTACAACATGACAAGTAATGATAACTCAAGTGATTGTTTGGCCATTTTGTCAACTGTTGTCAATTACTGTTGACAATATATTTGAACATGTGCGTGAGCATCTTCTATCAGGTAGCCATCTATCTCCAAGTGCCCTATATTGAGCATTTAAAGTTGTCCCTCAACTCACCATTTTGAGGAAGCTAAATACCTGTAGTATTTTTCCAATACCCTCCCAAAGCCTGTTAGGTAGGCAAAATGAACCACATGGACGCTAAACAAATCACCAATGGATGTGAAACGCTATTGTTTAGTTTTAGACAGAATAAATTGAATTACTCTTGCTTAGTGGTGCTATTGTTCACTTTTGTATTGTTCCTGTGTGGTGGAAGTATTCATCTCAAAGGCAACAGCTAGTGTTGACTACGTGAAGGAAATGGTCATTCTGGGAATTTCCAGGATATTCAAGTCATCTCACTATCAGTTCCTTTTCGGCAGTCTTATAACATAACATGACCAAGACCAGAAGTATGATGGGGGGGAGGAACAGCAGCAGTGTTTCATAAACGTTGTTTATTGATATGATCTCACAGCAGATTATTTACATTCATGATGACACTGGCAGAAGAGCACGCCCTCTATCGGTGTCCCCTTTTCCTCTCTCCTTCAGAGTTTGGAGTGGGCTTTGTGTGAGTTTACGTGTGTTTTCTTCAGATAACGTTGGAACAATGGCAGGGTTAAAGTGGCCCCTTAAATGAAGGGAAAAGTATGCAAACCGAGCAGCACAGTAATAATGGATAGAGTAGACAATCATGACTGCTCAAACCCTGGACAAATTCAGTCCCACAATTAAGCTCAAATAGTTCTCCGGCCCACAATGTCAACACTCTTGACCCAAAGGCTGCTTTATGAAATGGTGGTGAGGATGAATTCAGAATAGGAGGATAGCAATTAAGGAAGAGGGACAGAGAATAGATATGGCATTACCTCCCCACTGCTGTTTTACCTTCCTTGTTGTGCAAAGTGATCAAATCTGTCACACGTAGCAGTAGCATAATGTTAATATGGTCCCCGTGTTTAAGAAAAAGCAACATGAAAGGGCTGGCGACTTAAGTGGTAGTTCCCAAATGTCTATTTCTATACGAAAACAAATGGTGTTAAGCGTGTCACCATATGAGTGGTACAGTACTGTAGAAACGGTTTGCAGTGTGAATAGCTACCGTTGCAACACAGAAGCTGCATTCCACCAGAGAGAGAAACACACACACACACACACACACACACACACACACACACACACACACACACACACACACACACACACACACACACACACACACACACACACACACACACACACACACACACACACACACACACACACACACAGACACACAGACACACAGACACAGAGAGAGAGAGACACAGAGAGAGAGAGACACACAGAGAGAGAGAGAGACACCATTGGCTACTTTTCCTTTTCGCTCACAAACACCAGAGGGCTGCATTTCTGCTTCACTTCTCGCATCACAATAGTAAATACAGGTTTCAAAATAGTAGAAAATGTAATATGACAGAAATACCAACAAAAAAATGATAATTAGAAGCTAGAGATACCATAGTAATCATAATATAATGTTATTAGGGTAATCACAAGAGTTGTGATAGTGAAACTGTCTGAACTAACCCCGCCCTAGGCCCCCTGCCTGTCCTGACTGGAGCCAGGTTCACCAGGGCTCTATCAGCCTGCCCCTCATTCGCTATAGACTGAAGGTTACACTAGGTACAGATATAGGATCAGCTTCCTCATCCCCCAAACCTAGCCTGGGGGAAATTCTAAACTGACCTAAGATCAGCGTCTAGGAGCAACTTCACCCTACACCCCTTCATTCAGGCTGTGAAGTAAAAGGTTATCAGCACTCATGCTCATGCAGAGAGAGTTCAGTTAGCTGATCCAGGTTGCCTGAGCGATGCGATGCGTAAGTCCCTCCCTCCCCTGGCATGGCTCCATGGTAACAGACAGTACCACCCTGAGAAGACCAGAGTAGACAGAGGCAGCGTGTTCAGTTACATACACATAGTGGAGTCATACCTGGGGCAAGAGGCCTAATATGTCAACTTTTATATCAAAGCCTTTATTACATATTCCGTTTGGACATCTGTGCAATCTCTGAGTCATATTCCAAATGAAAGTCTGTGTCTGCTCCTGAGTGGTGCAGGGGTCTAAGGAACTGTATCTCAGTGCAAGAGCTGTCACTGCAGTCCCTGGTTCGTATCCCGGCTGTATCACGTCTGGCTGTGATTGGGAGTCCCATAAGGCGGTGCACAATTGGCCCAGCGTCATCCGGGTTTGGCTGGAGTAGGCTGTCAATGTAAATAAGAATTTGTTCTTAACTGACTAGCCTAGTTACATAAAGGTTAAATAAAAAAAATCTATTACAAGAAGGCCTGTACATTGTGTATAGGAGGAAGCTGGTAATTGCCTTCCTTACTGTCGCTGAGGGGTTATTGGAATATACTTTAAAGTTACATTATTTCTAGTAGATTCGGAGTTCCTTTGTTTCCTGGACCACCTGCATATCCCCACAGTGAACTGAGCTCTTAATCTCAGAGAGATGGAGAGACAAACACACAGAGAAATTGAAACCCTACCTAGCCTCGCAAAGAGGAAAGACAAAGATGATGCTATGTTGAATGGTTATAAAGCAAGATCCTATCCTTACATCAACCCTGGATGGAGACAGGAAGAGAGAGTGACCCAACAGTTTAAACTCACTCAGCCTTCACACAATGCTATCAGTCCTCTCACCTTCTCTATATCTATTGTAGCATACATCACTTTCCAAACAGAAAGAACAGTTTCAAATAGCCCTCAACCCACTGACCGGACTACACTTTTTTCCAAAGGCCCCAAAAGTTCCCTATCCCCCTGTCTGCATCTACCAGAGAGAGAGGAGGAACGAAATGAAGTGTGGAAAAAGGCATGACAAGCCTCTGATAAGAGCCCTGAAATCAAACCCATTTCCTCCTTTTAATGGGGAGAGTCTGGCTAAATAAGATAAACCACCAGTCAGGGCACTGGGCTAGTTATCCCTGGGAACTGACTGGAGAACATTGGGACAAAGGAATGTTTTTAACCCCTGAGCCTATCCAACACTGACTAGGGATCAGATTGTCTGCTGAAGATGACATCCTCAGAGTATTCTGACTTGGGATCAGTGGGACTCGACAGCAATCTATATGGTTTCTATAGTATTTCTAGGAACTGACCACAGATCAATATGACAGCCAGCCAGGGTGCCATTAGTAGTGTAACCCCAGCTGGGAACAACAACAGGATATCACCATTCGGACAGAGGATAGGACTGGCCCAGTCATTTCCCTCTAGCACTGGCAACCACGACAACCCGGGCCAATGGCCAGGGGAATAATATGATAAAACAGTAAAGAACCTGGGAAAGTGCTGAGTTATTCCCCTCATCCTAACCGTAGAAGAGCTATTTATAAACTAAACTATTCACTGATCTGTAGTGATGAGAGAGTTTATGGGAGGTTAATGACAGATATCCAACACATTTTTACTTAATTAGGCAAGTCAGATCAGAACAAATTCTTATTTACAATGATGGCAACACTGGGCCAATTGTGCGCTGCTCTCCTATGGGACTCCCAATCACAGTCAGTTGTGATACAACCTGGAATCGAACCAGGGTTTTTAGTGACACCTCTAGCACTGAGATGCAGTGCCTTAGACCACTGCACCACCCAGGAGCCCAAATGGCAGTGAGTCCTAAGTTAACTCAGACTTTCCCGTACTGTAAATCATGCTTTGATTATATTTCTGTAGAAATGTGTGGTTGCTCTCAAAATAGAATTTGGTCAATGTGGATAGCAGTTGTGAATTGTCAGAACCTGCAAGATACTATATCACTGCTATAAGGCGAGTGTTGGAGTCAGTGGGTTCTTATTGTATTTCTCTGCAGTGTGGTTGAATACCTGTAAGCTGTGCTGGGTAGGGGGGCACAGGCCGTTGGACACCCCCTGGCAGTGCCTGGCCTCTTGGGACATGGTGAGCTTCAGAGGGAGGTGAGAGGGACGGGGTGTTGCAGGGCTATGGTACAGTGGGGACTAAAAGAGGAAAAAGGAGGGGTGAATAAGAGAAAGACAGACAGAAAGAGAAATAGAGAGCGATAAATAATTAGGTAATTAGAATAAATGTATTCTTACAATAGTTGTAGTAGCTACTGGTATCTTCACTTTCTGTGGTCAGCATCCCAAATGGCACCCTATTCAATAGGGCTCCGGTTCCCTACTATGTAGGGAATGGGGTGGTGTTATTAGTGCCTACCTGTGTTTCTGCAGTGGGTCCCTGGCTGGGCAGGTGCAGGGAGGGCAGAGAGGTGTTGTAGGAGTGCAGGTAAGGTAGCCGGTAGCGGTCAATGGAGGCCGAGGAGTGGGGTCGCAGGCCAGAGGTCGTTGCCACGGGCGCCCTCATGGCTCGTCCCAGGCTGTTGGACTCCCTTCGCTGGTACTCTATAGGAGACTGGAGAGCTATGGACCACAGGAGATGGGGAAAGACAGGAGGTTCGTTCGTTGTAGGGAGAAAGAGTGAGACACAATCATGCAGTTGATGCTTAACCAATGGTACTATTTATTTGTTTATTGAGCATCTATAAATGTATCCATATGTCAGAATCCATGTCTCACTTCTCTCAAGGCTTAAAAATCCTTCTTTAACCCGTCTCCTCCTCTTCATCTACACTGAATGAAGTGAATTTAACAAGTGACATCAATAAGGGATCATAGCTTTTACCTGTATTCACCTGGTCAGTCTGTCATGGAAATGTTTTGTATACTTGTGTGTGTAAACATCAGAGAAAAAAGTAGTACACTAAATAGGGAATAGGATGTCATTTGGAACACATTATGTATGTGGCCCTGGTCCAGCTGTCAGCAGTACCATTGAGGAAGTTCCTCTGTGTCTCCAGGATCTGGACCACGTCGTTGACCCAGGCCCTTCGCGTCTCAGGGGACGATGCCTGTAGGGCGAAGCGTGTCACGCTCCCATCGGGCCCGCGGGACGTCAGGACCAGACGACATGGGTCCTCCTCACAGTGGTCCTCCACACCCAGACAACTGAGCTGCAGTAGAGAGAGAGGCACAAGGGTCACATACACACACACACACACGCGCGCACAGAAACACAAACACACACAGTACTCCGCCATTCTCACCTTGATGCTGTTTTTAAAGGTGTACCCTGGCAGAGAGAAGCCCTTTTTCCTGTCGATTGGCTCACTGATAATGACCAGCTGTTCAAACAGGAAGACACGCCTCTCCTTGGCGCGGGACAGGAAGCTGCTGTCCTGCTCACTGACTGTAAAGGTGTCCTGCTGGAGCAGCTTCCCCTGAGCTGTGATCTTCCCCTGAGAGAGAGACCCCCATAAGATAGAAAGAAAAACACTCATTTGAGTCATTTAGCGGACACTCTTATCCAGAGCAACTTAAAGTAGTGAGTGAATAGATTTACATACTTTTTGTACTCATCATGTATAATGTTTTTGTTTGACAAGTGATATAATCAAAATGGTTTCCACCTGTTTTCAGTCATCTCATACATGCTTGCCAACTGTGCTAGAAAACACAACATCACATGGAGAACAGCGTCTTGTGTCTATCTCACCTCAAAGCCCTGCAGCCTGCCCACATTCATCATATCATTACAGCGCTTGGGCACGAAACACGTCACCTCCACCGCTCTCTGTGGGTGAGAGAAGAGGGGTGGAGATGGAGAGAAAGAGATGTTGTGGGATAGACAATTATGGTTTGCAGTTGCACTTAAAACAGTATTTTTTTCACGTTCTCCAACAGAGCTGTGTACATGAGAGAACTCTGTGTGCAGTTCACAGTAATATCACAAGAAAGTATTGGAAATGTTTTGACCATGACTGTTTGTACCATGGTTTTGGGAGAACTCTCACCTCCAGCTCTGAGGTATCCCTTCCTGCTTTGGTGTAGTACTTCAGGAAGTCCTGAGGGATCCAATCAGAGAATAGTTACTGAACGTTTCAGAGTGATTTCTGAACAAAATGAGACTGTACTGTATCTTGTGTTTCATCATGTAAGAGCGACATATTATCCATTGTGAGATTAGTGAGCTGATAAGAGGACTTGGGACAAAAGCTTTCAACATTCATCTCTAAATCACAGTAAAAGCTCCCACAATGCTGGGGGGCAGGCTGCTTATTCTCCAGTCACTCACAATTTGTCTTTCTTCCTGCCTTTCTCTCCATCTCTTCCAGTGACAAGTCATTCAATACAGCTCCATTTCACGATGACTCAAATCAGCTAGGGCTAGATGGCATTATGCTAATTATACCAGTTATTTTCCATATTCCAGAGGGATTTCAAACACACACGTATACGCACACAGGCAGACGCACTTAGACAAGTACACATGCAGATGCAAACACACACACCTTGAGCAGTAGTTGGTATTTCATGATCCTCTGTACTGGTTTGATGAGCAGGTCGTTGAGTTGTAGTCTGTGGCCCAGCTGCTGCCTCAGCTCCTACAGAGCCAGACAGGTTAGCTCCTCATAGGACACACACATAACTAAGGGCAGCTTTGGGTCAGCCAGACAGAACCCACTGAACAAAAAATGGATTGAATCAACGTTGTTTCAATGCCATTTCAACAAAAAAAATGTATGTGATGTTGAATCAACATGGAAAACTGATTGGATTTTCAGAAAACATATTTTTTTGTTGAAATCACATTGAATTCAAGTTAGTTAACAACTCAACCAAATGTAAATCAAAATTAGATGTTGAACTGATGTCTGTGCCCAGTTGGAAGACATACAGAACAAAGGGCAGATTCAGGTCAGTCAGACATAAAGAGACATAGAATTAGCACTTAAGATACAAACAACCCAGACCAGAGTTGGAGAAATAAGAGGAATTAGGCTAGAATGATGCCTGAGTGGGATTTAACTGCTCTTAAACTATCCTTGTCATTGTACTGTGAAGAGTCACTCACCTCGAAGTAGGTCTCGATATACTCTGAGACAATGTGCTCTGACTTGGGCTTGTTCTGACAGTACACTACGTACATGTGGAGACGCCGCTCCTAGAGGTCCAAAAACAAACACAGAGATGATGAGAGCTTTACCAGATGGTGGCGCCTGTGGTCCCTGTGTGTGAGAGAGCTAGTGTGAGCAGGTGTGTGTGTGTGTGTGTGTGTGTGTGTGTGTGTGTGTGTGTGTGTGTGTGTGTGTGTGTGTGTGTGTGTGTGTGTGTGTGTGTGTGTGTGTGTGTGTGTGTGTGTGTGTGTGTGTGTGTGTGTGTGTGTGTGTGTGTGTGTGTGTGTGTGTGTGTGTGTGTGTGTGTGTGTGTGTGTGTGTGTGTGTGTGTGTGTGTGTGTGTGTGTGTTAAATGTCTCCGCCATTGTGGACACTCTAACCCTCTTATTCCTCTAAGTTTGACTCAGTTCTCCTTCCCCTCCAGGCCCTTTTGAAGTCTGTTAAATAAGAGCAGGAACTTTGCCTTATTAAATGGTTCCGGCAGCTTGGGAAGAATCCTTTAATTCACTCTTGCTTAATTAAACTTGCTGGACTAATGAAGGAACAGAGAGGGAGCGAAAGAGAGACAGGGAAGTGGGAGAGTGAAAGAGAGACAGGGAAGTGGGAGAGTGAAAGAGAGACAGGGAAGTGGTAGAGCGAAAGAGAGACAGGGAAGTGGGAGAGCGAAAGAGAGACAGGGAAGTGGGAGAGTGAAAGAGAGACAGGGAAGTGGGAGAGTGAAAGAGAGACAGGGAAGTGGTAGAGCGAAAGAGAGACAGGGAAGTGGTAGAGTGAAAGAGAGACAGGGAAGTGGTAGAGTGAAAGAGAGACAGGGAAGTGGTAGAGTGAAAGAGAGACAGGGAAGTGGTAGAGCGAAAGAGAGACAGGGAAGTGGGAGAGCGAAAGAGAGACAGGGAAGTGGGAGAGTGAAAGAGAGACAGGGAAGTGGGAGAGTGAAAGAGAGACAGGGAAGTGGTAGAGCGAAAGAGAGACAGGGAAGTGGGAGAGCGAAAGAGAGACAGGGAAGTGGGAGAGCGAAAGAGAGACAGGGAAGTGGGAGAGCAGAAGAGAGACAGGGAAGTGGGAGAGCGAAAGAGAGACAGGGAAGTGGGAGAGCGAAAGAGAGACAGGGAAGTGGGAGAGCGAAAGAGAGACAGGGAGGTGGGAGAGCGAAAGAGAGACAGGGAAGTGGGAGAGCAGAAGAGAGACAGGGAAGTGGGAGAGCGAAAGAGAGACAGGGAAGTGGGAGAGCGAAAGAGAGACAGGGAAGTGGGAGAGCGAAAGAGAGACAGGGAGGTGGGAGAGCGAAAGAGAGACAGGGAAGTGGGAGAGCGAAATAGAGACAGGGAAGTGGGAGAGCGAAAGAGAGACAGGGAAGTGGGAGAGCGAAAGAGAGACAGGGAAGTGGGAGAGCGAAAGAGAGACAGGGAAGTGGGAGAGCGAAAGAGAGACAGGGAAGTGGGAGAGCGAAAGAGAGACAGGGAAGTGGGAGAGTGAAAGAGAGACAGGGAAGTGGGAGAGTGAAAGAGAGAGTATGTGCATGTGTCTATAGAAGATAATGTAAGAATGTGTGTATGTGTGCATGGACGATTTCCTGCCATGGTTTTGCTTTTCTCACTCGGCCTAATTTTTTAGTGAGATCCAGACCTTCACACACAAACCCAGCTGTTTGTGTGTATGCATGTGTGTGCGCACGTTTGTGTGTGTGCACTAAGTACAAACACAGCTGTTTATTTGCTTTGAATGTCATTTATCTGTCATTATGGCTCATTTGTTTCTGCAGTTTCACAAACAGCCTGGCGTTTGAAAACTGGCTCTTTGTAACTGGACCTGTTAGCTGACCGTAGCACAGTACAAAGCCCTGTAGGACAATTATGCCTGCACTTATTATTATTCTACTGGCTTTCACCTCTCCTCTCCTCCAGGCAGCCTGAACGATCAAGACACATCTGGATGGCAGTGAGCCAGAGACAGGGACAGTAAACAGTCAGTACTCTGAAGAGACCAGGACTTCTTACCAGACACACAGAGGGACACCCTGGAACTTCATTCCAAATACAAGAAAACAGAATCAAAGACCATGTAAGGGGCTAGGTTGTCATGGTGTGTCCGCAAACAAAGAGTTACACTTATGCAAACACAAACACTCATTTGCACACACACACACACACACACACAGACTCACATGCTTGATGAAGAGTTGGGCCAGTCTGTCGGGCTCTGACACACACTTCTCCAGCTCCCCCAGGAGATAGCTGTGACACACAGAGCAGAGGGGAGGGTCGAACACCAATATACACTCGTCTACACACACACAGGCAGAGGGGAAGAGACACACAGATACACACACAACTATACACATGGAAACAGATACACACAGAAACACAGAAAGATCGAGAGAAACAGATCCGACAGGTTTTCCCGAGACCACACACACAGGAAATATCTGACAGCCATGTGGAGTCAGTGTGAGAGCATCAGACTTATGTGATACGTGCTGATGAACATGCTCCAGTCTCAGTGAGCTCTCACACATACGCTCTTCACATAAACAGCGCTCAGTATTCACATTCACACACGTTTAGCCAAGAGCGTGAGACCTACTCTTTATGCCAGTCATAGATCTGGTGGATGTTCCCGAACACTATCTTGTCTTTGCCCTTCATGTCCTCTGGAATCCCTTGAGTGGCCATGCTGACCATGTAGCCCTGGGCAAAGTAGAAGAAACACACATCCTACCTCAGGACAGGAAATACTGCTACTTCACAGGAGGGCATCTGGCTATAGTCATCATTGTGTAATATGGTAGAGACAATAGCATAACTTCTATGGCATAACAGAAAAAATAGTATTTTTTCAGACTAGGTACTTTATATAAAAAATAACTGATAGGGGGGTCAGAATAAAAAATGTCACATGATCGATTTGTCACACACCTCTACTATGAGGCCCAGGTCGTCCACATACAACTTCTCTGTCTCTATCAGCTCTGTCAGCACATATCTGAGAGTGAGAGAGAGAGAGATGAGTTGGCTGTAGTAATAGAGGGCAGCCATTAAACAGTGTCTTCTCTCATCACAGTGAGGGATGGGGTTCTCCCAGAGTGGAGCCAGCACTTCCACCACACCGTTAGCTCTCATCAGGACACAGCATACAGAATTACATCCCAACTGGAACCATATTCCCTGTATAGTACATTACTTTTCACCAGTGCCCTTAGGGAACGGACTGCCATTTGGGACAATGGGACTTGGGACACCAGGAGCACTTAGATGCTGCATTATACTGTGGTGGAAAACTGACAGTCCATTAATGGGATAGGGACCATAAGACTGGACACACTGTGGGTTCACATGGAGGTCACAACCACCTACATGCTCTTCTCTAAGGCACTCCTCCTGTCCTCCTCACTGTCCATGGTGGCTGACCATTGACTGGTCGAGTCATCAATCAGGGAGGAGCCATCTTCTTCTTCTGGGAGAATGGTGGAATAATGATGGTTCTGAAAGAAGAGGGTAGAGAGGTGAGTTCATACATGTATTCACTCCAGGTCTGTTGACTGTAAGCATATGTCTTCTATACAAAGAGAGCATAGAGTCCAAGCCCGACAGACAGTTCTCCTAATCCAGGAAGCAGACATCCATGGGAAGGAGAGGGAGGAAGTAGGGAGACTCCTCAGGACAAGGCCAGCACCCTGTAGGCTGTTCCAAGAGGGAGACTACTCAGGACAACTCCAACACCGTTTGGGTTGTTCCAGGAGGGAGACTCCTCAGGACAAGGCCAGCACCCTGTAGGCTGTTCCAAGAGGGAGACTCCTCAGGACAAGGCCAGCACCCTGTAGGCTGTTCCAAGAGGGAGACTCCTCAGGACAAGGCCAGCACCCTGTAGGCTGTTCCAAGAGGGAGACTCCTCAGGACAATGCCAGCACCCTGTAGGCTGTTCCAAGAGGGAGACTCCTCAGGACAAGGCCAGCACCCTGTAGGCTGTTCCAAGAGGGAGACTACTCAGGACAACTCCAACACCGTTTGGGTTGTTCCAGGAGGGAGACTCCTCAGGACAAGGCCAGCACCCTGTAGGCTGTTCCAAGAGGGAGACTCCTCAGGACAAGGCCAGCACCCTGTAGGCTGTTCCAAGAGGGAGACTCCTCAGGACAAGGCCAGCACCCTGTAGGCTGTTCCAAGAGGGAGATTCCTCAGGACAAGGCCAGCACCCTGTAGGCTGTTCCAAGAGGGAGACTCCTCAGGACAACTCCAGGCAAACTGCCTGCCGTGAAACTTAGTCCACACCCTCTGTACTTTGATAGCAATAAGCACTTTTCCATCTCTTTTCCTTTCGCTTTTTCTTGCCTAGGTGATAGCTGGCTGAAATGGCAAGAGAGTAATATTTCAAAGAATAAATAAGACTTCACCTCAAATACAGGTTAATCTCTTAATAGGAATAAGAATGTAATCTTCTCTTTCTAAGACTTCAGCCACCCTTGTATTTATCTGTACCACCGCTCAACCCACCGCTCAAATGGGTGCTGATAGCCACAGCACGTCTGCCTCATGCTTCCTCGTATCCTAATGTTACCACCGCTCAAATGGGTGCTGATAGCCACAGCACGTCTGCCTCATGCTTCCTCGTATCCTAATGTTACCACCGCTCAAATGGGTGCTGATAGCCACAGCACGTCTGCCTCATGCTTCCTCGTATCCTAATGTTACCACCGCTCAAATGGGTGCTGATAGCCACAGCACGTCTGCCTCATGCTTCCTCGTATCCTAATGTTACCACCGCTCAAATGGGTGCTGATAGCCACAGCACGTCTGCCTCATGCTTCCTCGTATCCTAATGTTACCACCGCTCAAATGGGTGCTGATAGCCACAGCGCGTCTGCCTCATGCTTCCTCGTATCCTAATGTTACCACCGCTCAAATGGGTGCTGATAGCCACAGCGCGTCTGCCTCATGCTTCCTCGTATCCTAATGTTACCACCGCTCAAATGGGTGCTGATAGCCACAGCACGTCTGCCTCATGCTTCCTCGTATCCTAATGTTACCACCGCTCAAATGGGTGCTGATAGCCACAGCACGTCTGCCTCATGCTTCCTCGTATCCTAATGTTACCACCGCTCAAATGGGTGCTGATAGCCACAGCACGTCTGCCTCATGCTTCCTCGTATCCTAATGTTACCACCGCTCAAATGGGTGCTGATAGCCACAGCGCGTCTGCCTCATGCTTCCTCGTATCCTAATGTTACCACCGCTCAAATGGGTGCTGATAGCCACAGCACGTCTGCCTCATGCTTCCTCGTATCCTAATGTTACCACCGCTCAAATGGGTGCTGATAGCCACAGCACGTCTGCCTCATGCTTCCTCGTATCCTAATGTTACCACCGCTCAAATGGGTGCTGATAGCCACAGCGCGTCTGCCTCATGCTTCCTCGTATCCTAATGTTACCACCGCTCAAATGGGTGCTGATAGCCACAGCGCGTCTGCCTCATGCTTCCTCGTATCCTAATGTTACCACCGCTCAAATGGGTGCTGATAGCCACAGCGCGTCTGCCTCATGCTTCCTCGTATCCTAATGTTACCACCGCCAGGCAGCCCACAGACAGTATGTCTATTCACCAGTACCTAAGCTATGTTAAAGGGATGGCAGAGCTCCTGATGGACCTAGTGAGGTAGACTATTCATGGCATCTCAGCTCAGGGTCATCTCTTCTGACCGTGGAGGGGAGGTAAAGGCAACGGCAGAGCT
Organism: Oncorhynchus gorbuscha; assembly: GCF_021184085.1. NCBI lineage: Eukaryota > Metazoa > Chordata > Actinopteri > Salmoniformes > Salmonidae > Oncorhynchus > Oncorhynchus gorbuscha. The sequence goes on along the minus strand of NC_060175.1, from coordinate 35,527,463 downwards.
TTGATAAGAGTCATAAAGATTTACATATTTATTGACCCTCGTGGAGAGCTTCAGTGGTTAGAATGTGTCATGGGGTGTAAAGGCTGGAGTTTCAGTAAGAGTTAGGGGGAGGGAGGGAGTGAGAACATTTCCAGCCTGGCCATTCCCTCTTAGCACTTCCTCAAGCTCCGCCCCCCCCCCCCATTTCCTCTTCTTCCTTCCCGTAAATTCTCCAGTCTCTCTAAGCCTGACCGAGACTCACCCAAGACCCTGTTCTGACTTCAAAGTCCCCCTCTACCTCCCTATTCCCTCCCCTTGACAGCCTCCCCTGGTTTCTCTTCTTTCCCCCATTACCCACATCTCCCTCAACCCCTCTCTACCCCTACCTCTGCTCCCTAACCATGTTATATCCAGCATCCCTGTAGCTCTTTCTCTAACACCCACGTTTTAGTCTTCCCCGGACCTCTACTCTACTAACCCCCCTCCACCCACCCCTCCAGCCATCCACCCCCAGCCCTGACCCTGTTTTCAGCTCCCCAGTGAGTCTGTGGACGCAGTAGACTGTCCGGGGCTGATCTGCTGCCTCGCTGCTTGATCACTTCCAGATGCAGCCTGGAAAATCCCACAGGATTGATCCCACTGAGCAAGGGCTTTCTTAAAGGTTCTTTAGATTTAAAGTGGTGAGAGTTTTTCCTGATTGTTTGAGGGCGAGAGTGTGTGTGTGTGTTTTTGTGTGCATGTGCATATAATAACTGATAAGGCAAAGTTGTTCTTTGAAGGTAATGTTTGGGTGAATTGGAGTTACTGCCAGATACTGTACACTGAATATACTGTACAGCATTCCCAGTGACTATGTATTTGCGGGAGAAACTGTTATGTTTTATAAACATTAGCTATACTAATTTAGCATACTCCTCTGGTTTGTTTGATGACTCTAGCATTGCTTATGTGCTCTGTTTGAATGTTAATACTCTAATTACCGGGATTTTTGCATTAACCAATAAGCGGTTGCCCAGCAACAGCGGTATCTCAGGTTACATGAGGAGAGACTTGATATTTTCTGACCTTACATCTATTTATGGTTAACTCGCCTCCGCTTTCTCGGTTGTTCAGGATTCTCTTTCTCTCTTTCTCTCTCTCTCTTACTTTCTTTTGATATCTCTCTCTCTCTCTCTCTCTCTCTCTCTCTCTCTCTCTCTCTCTCTCTCTCTCTCTCTCTCTCTCTCTCTCTCTCTCTCTCTCTCTCTCTTTCACCACCTCCCCCCACTCTCTCCTTATTGAATATTGATACTGGTTTTAAAGGGAGTTGTTTCAGGCTCAGTGCCAGTGTTTGACTAACAGGGAAATGAATGCTCTGACAGCTGTAATATCTCTTTGTTCTCTAAATCTCCACAGAATCAGCCTTTGTGTACAGAGCTCTAACAATCAAATCAAATTGTATTTGTCACATGTGCCGAAAAACAAGTGTTCACGTGAAATGCTTATTTTACAAGCCCTTAAGCAAGAATGGAGTTTTATGAAGAGATAAGAAAATATTTAATAAATAAACTAAAATGAAAAAAATATATTTTTTAAAGGAATGCAATAACAGTGCCTTCGAAAAGAATTCAGACCCATTGACCTTTTCCACATTTTGTTACGTCACATTCTTATTCTATAATATGTATATTTTTAAGAATCATCAGCAATCTACACACAATACCCCATAATAACAAAGCAAAAACAGGTTGCTATAAATGTATAAAAAAATAGAAAACACATACCTTATTTACATAAGTATTCAGACCGATTGCTATGAGACTCTAAATTGAGCTCAGGTGCATCCTGTTTCCATTGATCATCCTTGAGATGTTTCTACAACTTGATTGGAGTCCAGCTGTGGTAAGCTCAATTGATTGGACATGATTTGGAAAGAAACACACCTGTTCCCCCAGTTGACAGTGTATGTCAGAGCAAAAACCAAGCCACGAGGTTGAAGGAATTGTCCGTAGAGCTCCGAGACAGGATTGCATCGTGGCACAGAGCTGGGGAATTGTACCAAAACATTTCTGCAGCATTGAAGGTCCCCAAGAACACAGTGGCCTCCATCATTCTTAAATGGAAGAAGTTTGGAACCACCAAGACTCTTCCTAGAGCTGGCCTCCGAGCCATTCTGAGCAATTGGGGGAGAAGGGCCTTGGTCAGAGAGGTGATCAAGAACCCGATGGTCACTCTGACAGAGCTCCAGAGTTCCTCTGAAGAACCTTCCAGAAGAACAACTATCTCTGCAGCACTCCACCAATCAGGCCTTTATGGTTTAGTGGCCAGACGGAAGCCGCTCTTCAGTAGTAAAAGACACATGACAGCCAGCTTGGAGTTTTCCAAAAGGCACCTAAAGACTCTCAGACCATGAAAAACAAGATTCTCTGGTCTGATTAAACAAAGATTGAACTCTTTGGCCTGAATGCCAGGCATCACGTCTGGAGGAAACCTGGCACCATCGCTATGGTGAAGCATGGTGGTGGCAGCATCATGCTGTGGGGATGTTTTTCAGCGACAGGATTGAGGGCTCCAGAGCGCTCAGGACCTCAGACTGGGGTGAAGGTTCACCTTCCAACAGGACAGTGACCCTAAGCTCACAGCCAAGACGACACAGGAGTGGCTTCGGGACAAATCTCTGAATGTCCTTGAGTGGCCCAGTCAGAGCCTGGACTTAAACCCAATCGAACATCTCTGGAGAAACCTGAAAATAGCTGTGCAGCGACGCTCCCAATCCAACCTGACAGAGCTTGAGAGGATCTGCAGAGAAGAATAGGAGAAATTCCCCAAAACAGTTGTGCCAAGCTTGTAGCGTCATAACCAAGAAGACTCATGGCCGTAATCACTGCCAAAGGTGCTTCAACAATGTGCTGAGTAAAGGGTCTGAATACTTATGTAAATGTGATATTTCAGTTTTTTATTTTTAATAAATTAGCAAACATTTCTAGAAACCTGTTTCTGCTTTGTCATTATGCAGTATTGTTTGTAGATTGATAAGAAAAAAAAAAAAAAATGAGGGTAAGGCTGTAACGTACAGTAACAAAATATGGAAAAAGTCAAGGTGTCTGAATACTTTCCGAAGGCACCTTGTACAGGGGTTACCGGTACCGAATCAATGTGGGGGGTACAAAAGGCTGCAGTGTCCTCTGTCTGCTCTGTTTGTGTGTGTGTATGTGTGTAATCCTTACCAGACTGTGTGTATCCCTGTCCTGTAGTAGGTCAGATAGGTAGCTGTGACAGAGAGGGTGTGTTGGAGAGTACGTCGCTGGACTCACCAGGCCATCATTCCCCTGCACAACACACAACATACACAATATAACACACATACACGCACGCATGCACACATACACACGTAATCTATTCACATTACTTGGGCATTCATATTAAGTCATTGGAGTCAGGGGTTTGTCCTGAAGTGATGTTATCACAATCTTTATAAAAACCTCTGTGTGGATTCCAAGGCTATAGTAGAAAGTAATGCCTCACCAAGTCCACATCAGTGCAGGGGAGGATTGTGTAGTTCTCCCCCTGCTCCAGAGGCCTTCCAAGGGCTTGGCCGTTAGGGGGAGGGGAGAGGGATGCTTCCCATCCAGCCTGTGGACCTGCCTGTCCTCCTTGCATCCCCCTCCTCCTTTCACTCCTCCTCCTCCCCCCACGCTCAGCTTGCGGACGGGGTTGGTGAGCCACTTCTTCAGGGCACTGACAGAGTGATGTGACTCCCCAGGGGAGGAGGGCGAGCAGGGGCTGGAGATGCCAGAGGCCTGGTTGGCCACAGAGCCTACGGATGGAGTGATGCTGCCCTCACTGCCGGCCACAGAGTACGACTCTACAGGGGAGACAGAGAGAGAGAGGTTTTGGTTATTCAGTTATTGAGGTAATTTAGTCCAACTTGATTTAAGCACAGGTTTTTCTTTTGGTTACTTCCTTAGAATACCTTAAATTTATAGACTAATGTATTAACAGTACTCAATTTCCCAGTACCAGCTTTAATACCACAGCAACCAGGCCATTTACTGCTTTCTAACCCACACAGAGCTCTCATGTGGATATTGCCTTACCACCTCACAAAAATGTGCTTAAATGATCTGTTTTAAGCAGATAAAGTATTTATACCATTGTAGCATAGGGAGTCACATGCCAGGCCGAAATAAACCACGTTTAATCAACAAATCCACGGGTGGAAACTCACTTCACAGTACAAAGAAAGAAACAGAAAGAACAAGATACTTTGGCCCGGACACTGTTTATCTACAGTGTGTGTGTGTGTGTGTGTGTGTGTGTGTGTGTGTGTGTGTGTGTGTGTGTGTGTGTGTGTGTGTGTGTGTGTGTGTGTGTGTGTGTGTGTGTGTGTGTGTGTGTGTGTGTGTGTGTGTGTGTGTGTGTGTGTGTGTGTGTGTGTGTGTGTGTGTGTGTGTGGTGGGAGGGGCTGGGGGGGTAGGAGGCATTCTTAACTAAGCTATGGAGAGAGCTGTTGATTTGACGTCCTAAAATAGTTCACACGCGACAGATGACACAGCCATCAAGTCAGCCTGCCGATGTGATATCATCACTGAGAGAGAGGCAGGAAGAGGATGAACAAGAGTGTGGAGTGGGTCTGCAGGGAGAAAGGGGTAAACATATTGGAGGAGGTTTATGTTAACACATACTGTATATGTCCTCAAAGAGAGTGTGGATATGAGTTTTAAACTCATGCCGTGCTGGGTTGAGCCCGGCCCACCCTGTCTTCTCTCTCAGGGGGTAAGGAGTTGGTGTTTACAGAATGGTATACACTGGCTGACCCCACTGTATATTTGGATTCCAGTGAGACATTGCAATGACAGTGAAAACGAGAAAAGGAAGAGGTACAAAGGGGAAAAGGAGTGAGAAAGAGTGAGAGGAATTGAGAGGCAGGAGGTGGAGGGACGAACACACAGTAAAATAGTTTGAGAGGAGAGAGAGGAAGACAAAAGCGAAGAGTTTTCTTGGGAGATGAATGAGGCCTTGAGAAAACACATTGTCAGCAAGAGCAAGCTGACTGAGACACTCTGTCTGTAAGTCTGTCTTGTAGTGATGGAAAAGCAGCTGATGTAAATCATGACAGTCAAAGCCAGCCCCTATCACTCATTCTATCCTAACCATTGTTTCCTGTACTCCTAACTTAGCATTAGTGGGCTAATACAAGTGCTGTCACTCACTCACACCATAGAATGAATTCCATTAACGAAGCCTTTAGACTATGGAAAAGAGTATGATCTCAAACACATTGCTCTGATTGGGAAGCCCCAACAGTAACGTTTGATTTTGTTCTGCTGATCTTAGCAGTGGTTTAAGCTCTTTGTGGCTCTTTGCTGCCACTTTGACCACTTCCCAGACTCCTAACTATGTACCGCCAGCATATTGATTTAAGCTGTAATCATAGAAATGGGGTATCAGTGGCCAAGAGAAAAGCTGAGACAGATCTTCTGTAGAAGTCTGACATAGCCATTTTTAGGAGACACCGCATTGGCGGTTACACTGTTAATAACATGGCCATTTCTCTGGTACTGGTCACTTTTAATTTATACCCAGCTAGCACATTTGGTTTCTTGGAAGTTGTGGAAATGTATGTTTTGGTTTCACATTGGTTGTGGGAATGAAGCCATACGTTTCCTGACCGTTAAACCTGAACGTTTTTTTAAAGTGGAAATTTCATTTGTTCAGGGAACTTTTATTTTTTAGGTTGCAGGGAGGTTCTGAGAACGTTTTACTCTGGTTCCTTGAAAGTTTTCCTGGGAAGTTTTATTAATGCTCTGAGAATGGAAACTGTAGGTTATTTTGAGTTTCTTTTAAACTTCCTTAACTTTTACTAAATATTTCAATGCGAGTTTTAATAACACTGCTATCTTATTTTTGGTTAACTTTTTTAAACTCCAATCACAGATAGAACACATGGAAATTAATTTCCTTGGGCTTTAATCATGCAAACACATTTATTTTTTATTGTGACACGACATCAGTGAGATTCAAACCTACAATCTTCTGTTTTCTATCCATGAAATTAGTCCACTGCATCATCATGATGGAGCTAGAATACAATGTTTTTTTACACATACATTCATTTTGGTCTATTCAAACAGACTCCATTTCAAAGGAAACAAGCACACATTAAGATGTGTGGCCAATTAGACGGCAACACACCTGAACACACTTAACAAGATTGAGGATAGAGAGAGTTTTGTTGATGCTGAGAACGGAATGTATTGTAAATGTTTTTACAGTGCATTCAGAAAGTGTTCAGACATTACATTACAGCCTTATTCTAAAATTAATTAATTAATTGTTTTCCTCATCAATCTACACACAATAGCCCATAATGACACAGCAAAAAAGGTTTTATAATTTTTTGAAAATGTATTTAAAATAAAAACATAAATACCTTATTAACATAAGTATTCAGACCCCTTGGTATGAGACTCAAAATTGAGCTCAGGTGCATCCGGTTTCCATTGATCATCTTTGAGATGTTTCTACAACTTCATTGGAGTCCAAGGCACACACCTGTCTATAAAAGGTCCCACAGTTGACAGTGAATGTCAGAGCAAATCCTAAGCCATGAGGTCGAAGGAATTGTATGTAGAACTCCAAGACAGGATTGTGATGAGCAACAGATCTGGGGAAGGGTACCAAACATTTCTGCAACATTGAAAGGCCCCCAAGAACACAGTGACCTCCATCATTCTTAAATAAAATATGTTTGGAACCACTAAGACTCTTCCTAGAGCTGGCTGCCCGGACAAACTGAGCATTCGGAGGTGACCAAGAACCCGATGGTTACTCTGACAGAGCTCCAGAGTTCCTCTGTGAAGATGGGAGAACCTTCCAGAAGTACAACCATCTCTGCAGGACTCCAACAATCAGGCCTTTATGGTAGAATGGCCAGACAGATGCCACTCTTCAGTAAAATGCGCATGACAGCCTGCTTAGAGTTTGCCAAAAGGCACCTAAAGGACTCTCAGAACATGAGAAACAAGATTCTCTGGTCTGATGAAACCAATATTGAACTCTTTGGCCTGAATTTCAAGTGTCATGTCTGGAGGAAACCTCACACCATCCCTACGTTGAAGGATGGTGGTGGCAACATCATGTTGTGGGGACATTTTTTCAGAGGCAGGGACTGGGAGACTAGTGAGAATCGAGGGAAAGATGATCGGAGCAAAGTACAGAGAGATCCTTGATGAAAAGCTGCTCCAGAGCGCACAGGACCACAGACTGGGGCGAAGGTCCACCTTCGCACAGGAAAACGACTCTAAGCACACAGTCAAGACAACGCAGGAGTGGCTTCGGGACAAGTCTCTGAATGTCCTTGAGTGACTCAGCCAGACCCTAGACTAGAACCAAATCAAACAGCTCTGGACAGACCTCAAAACAGCTGTGCTACAACGCTCCCCATCCAACCTGACCAAAGATTGGTTCACGTCCATAGATCTGAAGGATGTGCTTTTTCATTTAGTCATCTTCAGGATTGGTGGGTCCCCTGAGGGACAGTTGAGCTAATGTTGGCTAATGTGAATAGCACAAGGTTGCAAGTAACAAGAAATTCCCTGGATATATCTGATATTGGCAGAAAGCTTAAATTCTTGTTAATCCAACTGCTGCACTGTCCAATTTACAGTAGCTATTACAGTGAAAGAATACCATGTTATTGTCTGAGGAGAGTGCACAGTCTTGCAACATTTTGAACAGAAATACAATGGTTCATTGGATCAGTCTAAAACTATGCACATACACTGCTGTCATCTAGTGGCCAAAATCTAAATTGCACCTGGGCTGGCATAATACATTATGGCCTTTCTCTTGCATTTTAAAGATGATGGCACAAAAAAGGTTGTTTTTTTTCCTTGTATTATCTTTTACTAGATCTAATGTTTTATATTCTCCTACATTCCTATAACATTTCCACAAACTTCAAAGTGTTTCCTTTCAAATGGTACCATGAATATGCATATCCTTGCTTCAGATCCTGAGCTACAGGCAGTTAGATTTGGGTATGTCATTTTAGGCGCAAATAAATAAAAAAAGGGGCAGATCCTTAAGAGGATAATTTATACAGCCTCCCCACAGATGAGGTTTCATTTTGAGGGTGTGGCCTACAAGTTTCTGGTCCTGCCTTTCGGGCTGTCCCTAATCCTTGCACCTTTTCTACAGTTATGTTACGTTTGATGCTGGAGCTCCGAGATACGTGTCAAAATCGGTAAGCAGTGTACTTCGAAGCAGTGTTCCGATGACTGTATCATTTTTATCGGAAGCACGTGATCAATGACGTCCAAAGCTTAATTTCCTTGAACAACCACCTGATTGGTTTGGTATCAGTGGGACAGCATCTATAATCATGTGGTTGCTCTAAATACTTTTGACCAGCAGGTGCCACTAGTGTACACTGTGCTGATCAAAGTCTGGAGTAATTAACCTATTTCAACGCAATTGTCTGAAAAACCCCAATGCTTCAGGAAGCTTAGTTTGCCTGTCATTACTTTTCTATGGTGGTGGAAGCGGATTTTGCACCGGTGGGGCTTATCTGGACGATTGGCTGTAATTGAGGGAACAGGTGGAGCTCCACACTGCCATGCTGGTTTTCCGTATTCAGCCTCTGGGGTTCATAATGAATCACAAGAAAAGCTGTTTGACTCTAGCTCAGCATCTGGGACTTGTTCTGAACTTGGTTCTGAAGCATGCATTTTTGTTGCAACAAAGAGGGTCGCTTTCCAGCTCTGTCTGGCACAGTTTCAGCTGGGGAACTCGGTGCCTTTTCAATTGTGGCTGCAGTTATTTGGTCTGATGGCCTTTATGACAGCGGTGGTGCATCTGGGACTGCTGTGTATGCGTCTGTTTCAGAGCTGAGTGATTTCTTCAAGTCTGGACGCATCTCGCCACTGACATTGGTTGCTCATGGTATTCCTGTCGTGCCTAAGGGCTTTGGCTCCTTGTAAGGTCTGATAACAGGACAGTGGTGGTGCACATAAACAGGCAGTGGGGATGGGGTTTCTCTCTTTGCTGAACCTGACCCATTATCTGCTCTTATGGAGCAGAGAGAATGTCCTGTCGCTCAGGGTGATGCATCTTCCTGGATCTCTCTACGTGGGTGCGGATCTACTTTCCCGGGGGGGGGGGTCGTATCTCTACGGAGTGGAGACTGGTGGTTGTCTAGATATGGGACCAGTTAGCCAGGGCTGACATAGATCTTCACTCATTGTGAGAAAACGTGCATTGTTGTCTGTCTTCTCAATGGCGGAACTGGGCACTCCGTTGGGAACGGATGCTTTGGCATGTCAGTGGCCTCGGACCCTGCTCTATGCGTTTCCTCCGGTGGACTTGATTCAGGCCACCGTAGATAGTGTCCGTCAGGAGGGTCTGTTGTTGAATCTGGTGGCTCAGACCAGTGTCTAAGCCTATGTCACCAACCTGGGACCTGGCTTTGGTCCTGGATGTTCTGTGTAACCCTTCGTTTGAACCACTGGAGTCAGTGGTGCTGAACGTCCTTTCCTACAATAATGCCCTGCTCATGGCCTTGGCATCGGCCAAGCGCGTTGGAGATCTCCACACACTATCAGTACAGCATTCCTGTTTGGAGTTTGTTATGTCCTAATGCAGCTTTTGCTCCCAAGGTTATGCCTATTTCTTACAGGTCCCTGGCTTTTGAGACAGAGCACCTCCTCTGTTTGCTTCCTGTGAGCAATGGAGGTTCAATGGCTAAAGAAATAAGTGCATGGAACTAAGAGATAGCCTAGCCCTAGGCCAATGTAGAAGTAGGCCTATAACTTCCTTGACAACTAAGTAAAAATACATAAAGCCAACAAATAAAAATAGACAATGAAAATGCAGGTTTTTTCAATCACATTCACCTCTCTACTCTGCCTGTCTTCCTCCCTTTGTATATGTCTTGACTTGAGATATCGCTAGTGAAGTGCAACACTGTATTAAATCAATCAACTGAGTGAGCGTCCAGCCCAATGTCTGTAGCCTATACATGAGAGTCTGGCCCGAAGCTGTCCCTAGCGAACTTGTAACATTGTAGCAGCTAGCCTATTCCAGTGAGCTCGGGACATACACATCTATTTTTGCTATTTTTACTGTGAGGAAGGATTTTATTCACAATGGATTTTATTTGAAAAAACTGACTTCGTTGACTTACATGATGACCAGACCGGATACGTCACTTGTGTGAGCGTCGCAAAATAAATTTACAAATCCATGTTATTCAATTATTGCACCTGCACTGCTCTCGCCCGCCAACTAGCGTCTGCAATGCCAAGGGCTGAAATAGAAATCCTTTCTCTTACTGACGCAGATCACGCTGCAAGTTCTGCCTCTCCCATCTCCTCATTGGTTATACCCACGTGGGTGATTGAAAAACAAAATGATTTTCCGGTTATTGTGGTAATACTATGAAAGTGTAGATGCCAATCACCATATAAGTTCCAAGATAAAAAAGCCTGTAAGGAGAAGAGATGACTAGAAACGATTCGGTTGGCCGTTTTAAGTGTGGATTAATTGTTGGAGTAGAGGACCTTGTGCATTTCAGGTAAAATAACAACTCAATGTTTATATCCCAGGACAATAATATGCTTGCAGGAGTGCAGAGCCAAAACAACCAAACGTGTCACTGTCCCAATACTTTGGAGCTCACTGTATCTTTAGGAAGCCCTTTAATTCAAATAGATGAAACAAAAATAGAACTGTTTGGCCATAATGACCATCGTTATGTTTGGAGGAAAAAGGGGGAGGCTTGCAAGCTGAAGAACACCATCCCAACCATGAAGCACGGGGGTGGCAGCATCATGTTGTGGGGGTGCTTACTGCAGGAGGGACTGGTGCACTTCACAAAATAGATGGCAGGAAAATTAGGTGGATATATTGAAGCAACATCTCAAGACATAAGTCAGGAAGTTAAAGCTTGGTTGCTAATGGGACTTCCAAATGAACAATGCCCCAAATTGTATGTAAACTTCCGACTTCAACTGTACACACACACAGATAGACACACACACAGAAAGATGGGATCCACTTTTGTGACCTACTTAAGGTAGGGCCCTGCTCTCAGACAACCATGGTAAAAGGGTTCTTCCCAGTCTAAAGAGAAAGAGGACAGGACTACTATTACCCATATAGAGCCCTGTGTTACTCAGCATACAGTTAGTTACACATGGTTATGTTCACTTATAGCCAGGCAAAACCCTTATCTACAGTACACCTACTTACTCGGCAGCATAACACTACACACGGATCCTCACAAATGGAGAGATGTAGTCCTAAAGTTTACCTACTACACACAGTAGCCATGGAAATATGTGACAAATTTACCTTTTTCACAGGGCTGTTTAGATCAGCCATACTGGTTAGAGTTGAATTGGCTCCAAAGTCAAACCAAATATCTTTGGAAATATGTGGGGTGTGATAACAGGGTCAGAGACCAATAACTTATAACCCGCCGGCGGGGGGGGCTTAGGGTCATGAAATATTGTGTGGCTGAAGGGCGGTTGGGTGACGGGTCGCTTGAATAAAGAGAAACCAATACATTAAAAAACATGAATGTATAATTATTGTGCAATTCATGTCTATAGGCTACGTTGAGGTTTTTTTCCATTATTTTTGTCTGGCATTAGTGGATAGCCTAAGCATAAGCTTTAGGGCCTAACTGTAGTGCGCCAAATACACACAAATTGCAGGTGCATCATGCAATCTGAGGGGCACAAAGTATGTCAGGATGGCTGTGGGGTCGTCAATTTCTTTTTTCCTGCAATCTAGAGCCGTAATCATTATGCTTAATTCTATATAAAAAAATATTTGTAATTTTCTGCATGTCTAAGCATACCTCTAGAGCTGTCTGTATCCTCCTGATCTGTGTTTTTTGCTTAAATCTGGGTAAAGGTTGAACGCAACGTGAGTCAGTACATTTAGTAATTGCTTGCTTTTCTTAAGTCTACTAACCTTGCCAGTAGGCATGCCAGCTAATAAAGTTAGGCAAGCTAGCTACTCAAACTTGATTGGTAGCCTTAAATGTCTTCTTGGTAGCTAGTTTAGAGATTGGGAAACTATCTGGGCTGGTTAAAGCCAAATTGCTCTGTGGCTAGTAGTATTACAGAGAAGAAGAAAAATCTTAAACAAAAGATCATATATACATTTACAAAAAGGACAAATCTGAGGTGGCACATGATTGTATGTAGTTTCTTGCAAAAGCCTTCTATGACTTGAAAGAATAATTGTAGAAATTAAATGCCTTTTATTGTGTGACGGAGTTGACATAAATTCAGTTATTGTAATTGCATTATATGAAGAAAAAATATATAATTAGGAGGTTGGTTTGATAGCTAATGCTTTGGTCTATCAAAATATATGTTTCAAATGTTGTTAATATTAACACAATATTTGATATTGTCCCATCTTTTAAGAATCCTTGAGCTGTAAAACCGCAACATTGTCTCTCAGCTTCATGGCAAAACGTGTAAAATAGCATGAGATTAGCTATAAAACTGCACATTTTTCATGGGCAGTACACAATTTTCTATACAGTGAATTTCAATCATAGATGAAGACAGTAGGTAACTTAAGACAGAAACAATAGGAGGGAGGTTGGTCTGGGAGGATGGGTAGGCTTTCAACATGAATGTCTAGCAACCGGAAGGTTGTGTGTTCGAATCATGGAAAACGTTAGCATTTTAGCTAATTAGCAACTTTGCCACTACTTACTACTTGTTAGCTACTGTGCATGTTACCTAACCCTTCCCCATAATCCTAACCTTAACCCTTTAACCTAACTCCTAACCTTAAACTTAACCCTTTAACTACTTAGCTAGCATGTTACCTAACCATAACCATAACCTTAACCCCTAAACCTTACCCTAACCTTAAACCCTAACCTTAATCTTAACCCCTAGCCTAGTTAATGTTAGCCACCTAGCTAGCCTAACTAATGTTAGCCACCTAGCTAATGTTAGCAACAACAAATTGGAATTTGTGTAATGTACACAAACAAATGCGTTATAGAGAAAGAAAGTTGTGTAATACACACAAAATACATTGTGATGAAAATAGTGTAATACAAAATAGTGTAATGGCAAAGTGGGTGGGGTTATATCCTTCCTGTTTGGCCTGTTATGAATTTCTATTAAATAATTTTTGTCTATTTAAAAAAAAACTGTGCCTTTAGATGAGGTCATCCCCACTGCAGTAAACTGTGGACTGTTGGGCTGTGATGGCTCCTATGGCTAACTGCTCTGAACTTCCTGTCGGAAAGCTGCCAAGGCAAATACCCCTCAGTGCACACTGCTCTCATCAGCAAACTATGAATCTGTTATAGAACAATTTAACCCTTTCCTATCCTCTCCTATCCGATTAGTATTAATTCTGCTCATAGGCCAAAAAGGGTACAGAAACTGTCACAGTACATCCCTAGAAAGCGAGGGATTATACTGTGTTTTATACACCAAACATAATCATTCTGGTTTCACATGAGTCTGAGTAATTTAATCTGATAATGATCCTTAATCTGGTACACCCAAATAAAACAGGACTGTTTGTTTTTGTGACCTGGTTCAATCCACATTGTTTCCATGTCATTTCAATCTCAAAATTCTATGTGATGACGTTGAATCATCATGGAAAACTGATTGGATTTGAAAAGAGTAATCAGTTTAAGGGAATTTAATAATTTTTCAGACAACTTTTAGCCTAACCTTTTTGTTGATTTCACAATGAATTCATGTTAGTTGACAACTCAACCAAATGTAAATCAAAACTAGACGTTGAAATGACAGCTGTGCCCAGTGGGTTCTCTAAATGTCAGCAATCATAGATACACTGTAGGGCCAGGAGTTTTGCCTGGTCAGGATCACTTGTTCAAGAAAAGGAAAAACTCCTGGCCCTTATCATAAACAGTTGGTGTGCATTAGGAAAGTCTGAATTAGGAAAATCTGTGTGCATTAGGAAAGTCTGAAAGCCACACTTCACCACTATCATTTCCTTTTTAGTTACTTTGTATCAGGTTTATTTTTACACTTACCGGCAGTGATGACACACACACACACACACACACACACACACACACACACACACACACACACACACACACACACACACACACACACACACACACACACACACACACACACACACACACACACACACACACACACACACACACACACACACACACACACACACGCGCGCGCGCGCGCACGCGCACACGCACACACACACACACACAGACTGGGTAATTAGTCAGAGTTTATGTGCTGCAGTAGTTTAGGAGTCAGAGATGCTAAATTCTCTTTGAGGGCCCTGAGTGGGTTGAGTCACTGATGTGATCTTCCTGTCTGGGTTGGCGTCCCCCCTTGGGTTGTGCCGTGGCGGAGATCTTTGTGGGCTATACTCGGCCTTGTCTCATGATGGTAAGTTGGTGGTTGAAGATATCCCTCTAGTGGTGTGGGGGCTGTGCTTTGGCAAAGTGGGTGGGGTTATATCCTTCCTGTTTGGCCCTGTCCGGGGGTGTCATCAGATGGGGCCACAGTGTCTCCTGACCCCTCCTGTCTCAGCCTCCAGTATGTATGCTGCAGTAGTTTGTGTCGGGGGGCTAGGGTCAGTTTGTTATATCTGGAGTACTTCTCCTGTCTTATCCGGTGTCCTGTGTGAATTTAAGTATGCTCTCTCTAATTCTCTCTTTCTTTCTCTCTCTCGGAGGACCTGAGCCCTCGGACCATGCCTCACGACTTCCTGGCATGATGACTCCTTGCTGTTCCCAGTCCGCCTGGCCGTGCTGCTGCTCCAGTTTCAACTGTTCTGCCTGCGGCTATGGAACCCTGACCTGTTCACCGGACGTGCTACCTGTCCCAGACTTGCTGTTTTCAACTCTCTAGAGATAGCAGGAGTGGTAGAGATACTCTTGATGATCAGCTATGAAAAGCCAACTGACATTTACTCCTGAGGTGCTGACTTGCTGCACCCTCAACAACTACTGTGATTATTATTATTTAACCATGCTGGTCATTTGTGAACACTTGAACATCTTGGCCATGTTCTGTTATAATCTCCACCCGGCACAGCCAGAAGAGGACTGGCCACCCCTCATAGCCTGGTTCCTCTCGACGTTTCTTCCTAGGTTTTGGCCTTTCTAGGGAGTTTTTCTTAGCCACCGTGCTTCTACACCTGCATTGCTTGCTGTTTGGGGTTTTAGGCTGGGTTTCTGTACAGCACTTTGAGATACCAGCTGATGTACGAAGGGCTATATAAATACATTTGATTTGATTTGAGTGTGTTTCCTATTACATTTTCCCAAACATTTTCATAACATATTCAGTCTTTCTCACTTTGTGTTTGTATACAGTTCACTGAATTTTGAGCCTAATGAAAAGTGGGAAGAGAGGATGAGGAAGAGAGGAGAGAAAGAAAATAAAAGTTTATATGTGTGAGTGATAAATTTAGTGAGCAAGTTCGAGAAAAAGACAGTGGCCTTGATAAGTACAGTATAAAAATATCACCAGCCTCCGAATTCAGTTGAATTTGCAAGAATTGCTTTCAATTGCGAGCTATTAAAACTATTAATACAGATTTTCCATCATGAAAGGAGGGGTCTTGATTCTGCCTTAAGCTGATGACAAAGAGAGAAAACTGTGTTTCTTAGAGATTGGTGAGAGCTTGATTGTCCTATGGTTATTTTGCATACAACCTTCCCACAACTTTCTGGGAATGTTGCAGGATATTGCTTGGCTTTGGAACATTCTCAGCACATTTAAGGAACATGACAAAACAAGGCTATTTTCTTGGCATTTCATTACTTCAACAGAACATTTCCTAAAAGTTCAAACATGGTTACATTTAATTATATTTTTGGTCATGTTCTAGGAATGTTCTCCAACTGGTTTGACATTGGGAATGTTGTCAAACAGTCCAGAGAATGTTAAGAAACAACGTTCTTCTGTGGGAATTTCAATACTTCAGCATAACGTTTCCTACAGGTTTCCTCGTGGTTCTATTTAAAGTCATGATCTTGAACGTTCAGAGAATGTTAAGAAACAATGTTCTTCTGTGGGAATTTCAGTACTTCTGCATAACATTTTCTGCAGGTTTTCTCATTCTTCTATTTAAAGTGATGTTCTCAGAACATAAAGACAACATTCCATAAAAACACACAAGAAAACATTAGTAACGTTCAAAGATTGAGTGCTTGTTTTCTTTGAAATTGGGTCCATTTGAATAGACTAAAATGAACAGCTTTGTATGAGTTTTAAAAAAAACATGGCACGGTACCTACATCCTGGTAGCGCAGAACAGAATATAGAGAACAGAAGATCATAGGTTTGAATCTCACTGACGACCATGCCATAATAAAAAATCCATGTGTTTGCATGATTAATGACAAATCAAATTAATTTCCATGTGTCCTATCTGTCCTTGGTGTTCAAAACAGTTAACCAAAACTAAGTCTGCAGTGCAATTGAAAGTCTTGTTGAAACATTCAATGAAAGTTTTTAAAAAAACAAACATTACAATTTTGTTCAAAACGTTCACTAGATTTATAAAATGTTCTCAGAATGTTTTTAATCATGTTCAAATAACTTATCTCCATTCTCCGAATGGTAATAAAACCGTTCAGGGAACCATAGAGAACCATAGTAAAACATTCTCAGAACCTCCCTGCAACCTAAAAATGTACATTACCAGAAGAGGCAAAAGTGTCCCTTCCATTCTCAGAAAGTAAAAAAAAAACATTCAGTTTTAATGGTCAGGAAATGTATGGCTTTGTTCCCAGAACCTATGGGAAACCTAAAATGTACATTCCCACAACTTCCAAGGACCAGATGCACTAGCTGGGAATGCACTAACATCACCAGGAATTCCTGCCTATTTATCCCCCAAAAATGATGGTGTTTCTGACCCTGACATCACTGATAGACAACAGCTGCTGAAATATGTTCACATCAACATATAGAAAGTCACATTACATCTTCTTAGATAAACTGGGAGAAGAGGGGAGATAAAGAGAGAGAGAGAGGATGAGAGAGTAAGAGAGACAGAGAGAAAGTGAGAGAGACAGAGAGAGAAAGTGAGGGATTGAGATGTAAGGAAGAGCGAATATGGTTCTGTTTGGACTCTCTGTCTCAGGTTAATAAACAAGGGAGACAGAGGAGGAACAGAACAGGTTGGGTCATTGGGGTGTTGGGGGAGAGGTAATGGTTAACACAGAGAGAGGAGAGAGAGAGAGAGGGGAGGTAGAGGGTAGAGAGATAAGATGGTGCCGGAGAACAAGGCTGACGTTTTACGTATTCCTAACCAATTGTGTTTTTTGTTTGTTTCTTTGCGTTGTTTGTAACTTATTTTATTTAACTTATTTTGTACATAATATTGCTTCTACTGTCTCTTATGTCCGAAAATAACTTCTGGGCATTAGAACTGCAATTATTCACCACGGACTAGCAGAATCCTTTTTTTCTTTAATGAGTCCGACGAGCCCCCGGGAACAGGCCCAGATCCCTTCATTGGCGTGAATAGAAGGCGGAGAAAAAAGAGCCAGAGGGCAGGCTGCCTTCTGAGAATTTGTAGGCGATCCAATGAATCCCACTTCCTTCCATTCTGCTATGAAACGTGCAATCTTTATGAAAATAAAATCAATGACCTATGCGGAAGATTAAACTACCAACGGGACATTCAAAACAGTAATATCTTATGCTTCACGGAGCCGTGGCTGAACGACAACATTATCAACATACAGCTGGCTGGTTGTACGCTGTATCAGCAGGACAGAACAGCAGCATCTGGTAAGACAAGGGGCGGCGCACTATGTATATTTGTAAATAACAGCTGGTGCATGATATCTAAGGAAGTCTTGAGGTTTTGCTCACCTTTTGCTCAGGTAGAGTATCTCATGATAAGCTGTAGACCACACTATCTACCTAGAGAGTTTTCATCTGTATTTTTCATAACTGTCTACATACCACCACAGACTGATGCTGGCACTAAGACCGCACTGAATGAGCTGTATTTCGCCATAAGCAAACAGGAAAACATTCACCCAGAGGCGGCGCTCCTAGTAGCCGGAGACTTTAATGCAGGGAAACTTAAATCCGTCTTACCAAATTTCTATCAGCATGTTAAACGTGCAACCAGAGGGAAAAAAACTCTAGACCACCTTTACTCCACACACAGAGATGCGTACAAAGCTCTCCCTCGCCCTCCATTTGGCAACTCTGACCATAATTCTATCCTCCTGATTCCTGCTTACAAACAAAAATTTAACTCAATCAATAAAAAGGTGGTCAGATGAAGCAGATGCTAAGCTACAGGACTGTTTTGCTAGCACAGACTGGAATATGTTCTGGGATTCCTCCGATGGCATTGAGGAGCACACCACATCAGGCAATGGTTTCATCAATAAGTGCATCGATGATGAAATTCCCACAGTGACTGTATGTAGATACCCCAACCAGAAGCCATGGATTACAGGCAACATCCGCATTGAGCTAAAGGCTAGAGCTGTCGCTTTCAAGGAGCGGGACACTAACTCGGAAGCTTATAAGAAATCCTGCTATGCCCTCCGACGAACCATCAAACAGGCAAAGTGTCATGTTTTGTCTTATATTGTCTTGTCTTTTTGCTTTCCCTTCTGTTCGTTTCCCCCTGCTGGTCTTATTAGGTTCGTTCCCTTTTCTATCCCTCTCTCTCTCCCTCCCTCTCTCTCCTCTCTCTATCGTTCCGTTCCTGCTCCCAGCTGTTCCTCATTCTCCTACTCACTCATTTAGTCTTTCCACACCTGTTCCCTATCTTGTCCTCTGATTAGAGTCCCTATTTCTCCCCTTGTTTTCCGTTTCTGTCCTGTCGGATCCTTGTATATTGTTCGCCATGCTGTGTCTTCGTCTCGCCCTGTCGTGTCTTGTTTCCCTCAGATGCTGCGTGTGAGCAGGTGTCTGAGTCTGCTATGGTCGGTGCCTTCCCGAGGCAACCTACAGTTTATGGTCGAGTCTCCAGTCTGTCCTCGTCACTACGAGTGGAATTAGTTTTTTATGTTTAGTTTTCTGCTCCGATTTGTCTAGGAGTATTGCCTATTTCCTTTACTGGAATAAAGACTCTGTTTTCGCCAAGTCGCTTTTGGGTCCTCATTCACCTGCATAACAGAAGGATCCGACCAAGAATGGACCCAGCGACTACAGATGCTCGTAACACTGCCGTCGAGATCCAAGGAGCCATGCTCGGCAGACACGAGCAGGAATTGTCTGCTGCTCGTCATGCCTTGGAGAACCTGGCCGCTCAGGTTTCCGACCTCTCTGGACAGTTCCAGAGTCTTCGTCTCGTGCCACCTGCTACTTCCTGGTCTGCCGAGCCTCCGGAACCTAGGGTTAATAACCCACCTTGTTACTCCGGGCAGCCCACGGAGTGCCGCTCCTTTCTCACCCAGTGTGATATTGTGTTCTCTCTCCAACCCAACACATACTCTAGAGAGAGAGCTCGGGTTGCTTACGTCATATCACTCCTTACTGGCCGGGCTCGAGAGTGGGGCACAGCTATCTGGGAGGCAAGGGCTGATTGTTCTAACAATTACCTGAACTTTAAAGAGGAGATGATTCGGGTTTTTGATCGTTCAGTTTTTGGTAGGGGGCTTCTAGGGCCCTGGCTTCCCTATGTCAAGGTGATCGATCCATAACGGATTACTCTATAGAGTTTCGCACTCTTGCTGCCTCTAGTGACTGGAACGAGCCGGCGCTGCTCGCTCGTTTTCTGGAGGGACTCCACGCAGAGGTTAAAGATGAGATTCTCTCCCGGGAGGTTCCTTCCAGTGTGGACTCTTTGATTGCTCTCGCCATCCGCATAGAACGACGGGTAGATCTTCGTCACCAAGCTCGTGGAAGAGAGCTCGCGTTAACGGTGTTTCCCCGCTCCGCATCGCAACCATCTCCCTCCTCTGGCTCAGAGACTGAGCCCATGCAGCTGGGAGGTATTCGCATCTCGACTAAGGAGAGGGAACGGAGGATCACCAACCGCCTGTGCCTCTATTGCGGACTTGCTGGACATTTTGTCAATTCATGTCCAGTAAAAGGCCAGAGCTCATCAGTAAGCGGAGGGCTACTGGTGAGCGCTACTACTCAGGTCTCTCCATCAAGATCCTGTACTACTATGTCGGTCCATCTACGCTGGACCGGTTCGGGTGCTACATGCAGTGCCTTGATAGACTCTGGGGCTGAGGGTTGTTTTATGGACGAAGCATGGGCTCGGAAACATGACATTCCTTTCAGACAGTTAGGGAAGCCTACGCCCATGTTCGCCTTAGATGGTATTCATCTCCCCAGTATCAGATATGAGACACTACCTTTAACCCTCACAGTATCTGGTAACCACAGTGAGACTATTTCCTTTTTGATTTTTCGTTCACCTTTTACACCTGTTGTTTTGGGTCATCCCTGGCTAGTATGTCATAATCCTTCTATTAATTGGTCTAGTAATTCTATCCTATCCTGGAACGTTTCTTGTCATGTGAAGTGTTTAATGTCTGCTATCCCTCCCGTTTCTTCTGTCCTCACTTCTCAGGAGGACCCTGGCAATTTGACAGGAGTGCCAGAGGAATATCATGATCTGCGCACAGTCTTCAGTCGGTCCAGAGCCAACTCCCTTCCTCCTCACCGGTCGTATGATTGTAGTATTGATCTCCTTCCGGGGACCACTCCTCCTCGGGGTAGACTATACTCTCTGTCGGCTCCCGAACGTAAGGCTCTCGAGGATTATTTGTCTGTGTCTCTTGACGCCGGCACCGTTGTGCCTTCTTCCTCCCCTGCCGGGGCGGGGTTTTTTTTTGTTAAGAAGAAGGACGGTACTCTGCGCCCCTGCGTGGATTATCGAGGGCTGAATGACATAACGGTTAAGAATCGTTATCCGCTTCCCCTTATGTCATCAGCCTTCGAGATTCTGCAGGGAGCCAGGTTCTTTACTAAGTTGGACCTTCGTAACGCTTACCATCTCGTGCGCATCAGAGAGGGGGACGAGTGGAAAACGGCGTTTAACACTCCGTTAGGGCATTTTGAGTACCGGGTTCTGCCGTTTGGTCTCGCCAATGCGCCAGCTGTTTTTCAGGCATTAGTTAATGATGTTCTGAGAGACATGCTGAACATCTTTGTTTTTGTCTACCTTGACGATATCCTGATTTTCTCACCGTCACTCGAGATTCATGTCCAGCACGTTCGACGTGTACTCCAGCGCCTTTTAGAGAATTGTCTCTACGTGAAGGCTGAGAAGTGCTCTTTTCATGTCTCCTCCGTCACTTTTCTCGGTTCTGTTATTTCCGCTGAAGGCATTCAGATGGATCCCGCTAAGGTCCAAGCTGTCAGTGATTGGCCCGTTCCAAGGTCACGTGTCGAGTTGCAGCGCTTTCTAGGTTTCGCTAATTTCTATCGGCGTTTCATTCGTAATTTCGGTCAAGTTGCTGCCCCTCTCACAGCTCTTACTTCTGTCAAGACGTGTTTTAAGTGGTCCGGTTCCACCCAGGGAGCTTTTGATCTTCTCAAAGAACGTTTTACGTCCGCTCCTATCCTCGTTACTCCTGACGTCACTAAACAATTCATTGTCGAGGTTGACGCTTCAGAGGTAGGCGTGGGAGCCATTCTATCCCAGCGCTTCCAGTCTGACGATAAGGTTCATCCTTGCGCTTATTTTTCTCATCGCCTGTCGCCATCGGAACGCAACTATGATGTGGGTAACCGCGAACTGCTCGCCATCCGCTTAGCCCTAGGCGAATGGCGACAGTGGTTGGAGGGGGCGACCGTTCCTTTTGTCGTTTGGACAGACCATAAGAACCTTGAGTACATCCGTTCTGCCAAACGACTTAATGCACGTCAAGCTCGTTGGGCGTTGTTTTTCGCTCGTTTCGAGTTTGTGATTTCTTACCGTCCGGGTAGTAAGAACACCAAGCCTGATGCCTTATCCCGTCTCTTTAGTTCTTCTGTGGCTTCTACTGATCCCGAGGGGATTCTTCCTTATGGGCGTGTTGTCGGGTTGACAGTCTGGGGAATTGAAAGACAGGTTAAGCAAGCACTCACGCACACTGCGTCGCCGCGCGCTTGTCCTAGTAACCTTCTTTTCGTCCCTGTTTCTACTCGTCTGGCTGTTCTTCAGTGGGCTCACTCTGCCAAGTTAGCTGGTCATCCCGGCGTTCGAGGTACTCTTGCTTCTATTCGCCAGCGCTTTTGGTGGCCTACTCAGGAGCGTGACACGCGCCGTTTCGTGGCTGCTTGTTCGGGCTGCGCGCAGACTAAGTCAGGTAACTCTCCTCCTGCCAGTCGTCTCAGACCGCTTCCCATTCCTTCTCGACCATGGTCTCACATCGCCTTAGACTTCATTACCGGTCTGCCTTTGTCTGCGGGGAAGACTGTGATTCTTACGGTTGTCGATAGGTTCTCTAAGGCGGCACATTTCTTTCCCCTCGCTAAGCTTCCTTCCGCTAAGGAGACGGCACAAATCATCATCGAGAATGTGTTCAGAATTCATGGCCTTCCGTTAGACGCCGTTTCAGACAGAGGTCCGCAATTCACGTCACAGTTTTGGAGGGAGTTCTGTCGTTTGATTGGTGCGTCCGTCAGTCTCTCTTCCGGGTTTCATCCCCAGTCTAACGGTCAAGCAGAAAGGGCCAATCAGACGATTGGTCGCATACTACGCAGCCTTTCTTTTAGAAACCCTGCGTCTTGGGCAGAACAGCTCCCCTGGGCAGAATACGCTCACAACTCGCTTCCTTCGTCTGCTACCGGGTTATCTCCGTTTCAGAGTAGTCTGGGTTACCAGCCTCCTCTGTTCTCATCCCAGCTTGCCGAGTCCAGCGTTCCCTCCGCTCAAGCGTTTGTCCAACGTTGTGAGCGCACCTGGAGGAGGGTGAGGTCTGCACTTTGCCGTTACAGGGCACAGACTGTGAGAGCCGCCAATAAACGTAGGATTAAGAGTCCTAGGTATTGTTGCGGCCAGAGAGTGTGGCTTTCCACTCGTAACCTTCCCCTTACGACAGCTTCTCGTAAGTTGACTCCGCGGTTCATTGGTCCGTTCCGTGTCTCCCAGGTCGTCAATCCTGTCGCTGTGCGACTGCTTCTTCCGTGACATCTTCGTCGCATCTATCCTGTCTTCCATGTCTCCTGTGTCAAGCCCTTTCTTCGCACCCCCGTTCGTCTTACCCCCCCCCCCGTCCTTGTCGAGAGCGCACCTATTTACAAGGTACGTAGGATCATGGACATGCGTTCTCGGGGACGGGGTCACCAATACTTAGTGGATTGGGAGGGTTACGGTCCTGAGGAGAGGAGTTGGGTTCCGTCTCGGGACGTGCTGGACCGTTCGCTGATTGATGATTTCCTCCGTTGCCGACAGGAGTCCTCCTCGAGTGCGCCAGGAGGCGCTCGGTGAGTGGGGGGTACTGTCATGTTTTGTCTTATATTGTCTTGTCTTTTGCTTTCCCTTCTGTTCGTTTCCCCCTGCTGGTCTTATTAGGTTCGTTCCCTTTTCTATCCCTCTCTCTCTCCCTCCCTCTCTCTCCTCTCTCTATCGTTCCGTTCCTGCTCCCAGCTGTTCCTCATTCTCCTACTCACTCATTTAGTCTTTCCACACCTGTTCCCTATCTTGTCCTCTGATTAGAGTCCCTATTTCTCCCCTTGTTTTCCGTTTCTGTCCTGTCGGATCCTTGTATATTGTTCGCCATGCTGTGTCTTCGTCTCGCCCTGTCGTGTCTTGTTTCCCTCAGATGCTGCGTGTGAGCAGGTGTCTGAGTCTGCTACGGTCGGTGCCTTCCCGAGGCAACCTACAGTTTATGGTCGAGTCTCCAGTCTGTCCTCGTCACTACGAGTGGAATTAGTTTTTTATGTTTAGTTTTCTGCTCCGATTTGTCAAATCAAATCAAATCAAATTTATTTATATAGCCCTTCGTACATCAGCTGATATCTCAAAGTGCTGTACAGAAACCCAGCCTAAAACCCCAAACAGCAAACAATGCAGGTGTAAAAGCACGGTGGCTAGGAAAAACTCCCTAGAAAGGCCAAAACCTAGGAAGAAACCTAGAGAGGAACCGGGCTATGTGGGGTGGCCAGTCCTCTTCTGGCTGTGCCGGGTAGAGATTATAACAGAACATGACCAAGATGTTCAAATGTTCATAAATGACCAGCATGGTCAAATAATAATAAGGCAGAACAGTTGAAACTGCAGCAGCAGCACAGTCAGGTGGACTGGGGACAGCAAGGAGCCATCATGTCAGGTAGTCCTGGGGCACGGTCCTAGGGCTCAGGTCCTCCGAGAGAGAGAAAGAAAGAGAGAATTAGAGAGAGCATATGTGGGGTGGCCAGTCCTCTTCTGGCTGTGCCGGGTGGAGATTATAACAGAACGTGGCCAAGATGTTCAAATGTTCATAAATGACCAGCATGGTTGAATAATAGTAAGGCAGAACAGTTGAAACTGGAGCAGGAGCATGGCCAGGTGGACTGGGGACAGCAAGGAGTCCTCATGTCAGGTAGTCCTGGGACATGGTCCTAGGGCCCAGGCCAGTTGAAACTGGAGCAGCAGCATGGCCAGGTGGACTGGGGACAGCAAGGAGTCATCATGTCAGGTAGTCCTGGGGCATGGTCCTAGGGCTCAGGTCCTCCGAGAGAGCGAAAGAAAGAGAGAAGGAGAGAATTAGAGATCGCACACTTAGATTCACACAGGACACCTGAATAGGACAGGAGAAGTACTCCAGATAAACAAACTGACCCCAGCCCCCCGACACATAAACTACTGCAGCATAAATACTGGAGGCTGAGACAGGAGGGGTCAGGAGACACTGTGGCCCCATCCGAGGACACCCCCGGACAGGGCCAAACAGGAAGGATATAACCCCACCCACTTTGCCAAAGCACAGCCCCCACACCACTAGAGGGAAATCTTCAACCACCAACTTACCATCCTGAGACAAGGCCGAGTATAGCCCACAAAGATCTCCAACACGGTACAACCCAAGGGGGGAACCCAGACAGGCCGACCACAACAGTGAATCAACCCACCCAGGTGACGCACCCCCCCAGGGACGGCACGAGAGAGCCCCAGCAAGCCAGTGACTCAGCCCCCGTAACAGGGTTAGAGGCAGAGAATCCCAGTGGAAAGAGGGGAACCGGCCAGGCAGAGACAGCAAGGGCGGTTCGTTGCTCCAGAGCCTTTCCATTCACCGACCCACTGAAGAGATGAGTCTTCAGTAAAGACTTAAAGGTTGAGACCGAGTTTGCGTCTCTGACATGGGTAGGCAGACCGTTCCATAAAAATGGAGCTCTATAGGAGAAAGCCC
The DNA here is from genome assembly GCF_021184085.1 of Oncorhynchus gorbuscha. Classification (NCBI taxonomy): domain Eukaryota; kingdom Metazoa; phylum Chordata; class Actinopteri; order Salmoniformes; family Salmonidae; genus Oncorhynchus; species Oncorhynchus gorbuscha. The sequence goes on along the minus strand of NC_060175.1, from coordinate 35,502,193 downwards.
TGCCTCCAGCTGTTTGCTTAGAAATTCTAGGGACAATTAGGAGGCCTGCGTCTTGTGACCGTAGCGTACGTGTAGGTATGTACGGCAGGACCAAATCAGAGAGGTAGGTAGGAGCAAGCCCATGTAATGCTTTGTAGGTTAGCAGTAAAACCTTGAAATCAGCCCTTGCTTTGACAGGAAGCCAGTGTAGAGAGGCTAGCACTGGAGTAATATGATCAAATTTTTTGGTTCTAGTCAGGATTCTAGCAGCCGTATTTAGCACTAACTGAAGTTTATTTAGTGCTTTATCCGGGTAGCCGGATAAATTGTCTAGGAGTATTGCCTATTTCCTTTACTGGAATAAAGACTCTGTTTTCGCCAAGTCGCTTTTGGGTCCTCATTCACCTGCATAACACAAAGTGTCAAAACAGGACTAAGATCAAATCATACTACACCGGCTCTGATGCTCGTCGGATGTGGCAAGGCTTGCAAACCATTACAGACTACAAAAGGAAGCACAGCCGAGAGCTGCCCAGTGACACGAGCCTATCAGACGAGCTAAACTACTTCCATGCTCGCTTCGAGGCAAATAACACTGAAACATCCATGAGAGCACCAGCAGTTCTGGGAGAGACTGTGATCACGCTCTCCACAGCCAATGTGAGTAAGACCTTTAAACAGGTCAACATTCACAAAGTCGCAGGGCCAGACGGATTACTAGGACGTGTACTGAGAGTATGCGCTGAACAACTGGCAAGTGACTTCACTGACATTTTCAACCTCTCCCTGTCCGAGTCTGTAATGCCAACATGTTTTAAGCAGACCACCATAGTCCCTGTGCCCAAGAACACTAAGATAATCTGCCTAAATGACTACTGACCCGTAGCACTCATGTCTGTAGCCATGAAGTGCTTTGAAAGGCTGGTCAGAAAACCCTACTCCAATCAATAAGCTAAGGACCCTGGGACTAAACACCTCCCTCTGCAACTGGATCCTGGACTTCTTGACGGGCCACCCCCAGGTGTTAAGGGTAACAACACATCCTCAACACAGGGGCCCCTCAGGGGTGCGTGCTCAGTCCCCTTCTGTACTCCCTGTTCACTCATGACTGCACAACCAGGGAAGACTCCAAGTTTACCGATGACACAACAGTGGTAGGCCTGATCACCGACAAAGACGAGACAGCCTATAGGGAGGAGGCCAGAGACCTGGCCGTGTGGTGCCAGGACAACAATCTCTCCCTCAACGTGAGCAAGACTAAGGAGATGATTGTGTATTACAGGAAAAAGAGGCCCGGGCACGCCCCCATTCTCATCGACGACGCTGTAGCGGAGAAGCTTGAGAGCTTTATGTTCCTTGGTGTCCACATTACCAACTAACTAACATGGTCCAACACACCAAGACAGTCATGAAGAGGGCACGACGAAACCAATTCCCTTCAGGAAACTAAACAGATCCTCAAAAGGTTCTACATCTGCACCATCAACATGTACACACAGGTTGCATCACTGCCTGGTATGGTAACGGCTCGGCCTCCGAGCGCAAGGCACTAGAGAGGGTAGTGCGTACGGCCCAGTACATCATTGGGGCCACGCTTCCCGTCATCCAGGACCTCTATACCAGGTGGTGTCAGAGGAAGGCCCTAAAAATGTTCAAATACTCCAGCCACCCTAGCCATAGACTGTTCTCTGCTACCGCACGACAAGCGTTACCGGAGCGCCAAGACTAGGTCCAAGAGGCTTCTAAACAGCTTCTACCCCAGCTTATTCCTTCACTGTAAGATTCTTCCTTCACACCTGTTGTATTCCTGTTGTATTCAGCGCATGTGACTAATACAATTTGATTAGATTTGATTTTGATAATGAGAGGGAGAGAGAGAGAGATAGGGAGTTGAGGAGACAAACACACACCGGGGGTTGTGAAGGGAATCATGGTCTAGAAACAACAGAAACACACAGAGAAAGAGAAAAGTAGGAGGTGGAAAGAAAGGAAAAGTAGAAGGCCTAACTGGCTCTAACCACTTTTCTCCCCTCATGTATCCTAAGAGTGGAGGATGGAAATCCAGATGAGAGAGTCGAAAGAGAGAGAGAGAGGAAAGACAAAGGAAAGAGAGAGAGAAAGATAGAGAGAGAGAGGAACGACAGAGGAGAGAGAGGAAAGACAGAGGAGAGAGAGATGAAAGACAGAGGAGAGAGAGAGAGAGAGAGAGAGAGAGAGAGAGAGAGAGAGAGAGAGAGAGAGAGAGAGAGAGAGAGAGAGAGAGAGAGAGCGATAGAACGACAGAGGAGAGAGAGGAAAGACAGAGGAGAGAGAGAGGAAAGACGGATGAGAGAGAGAGTGGAAAGAGAGGAGAGAGAGAGGAAAGAGAGGAGAGAGAGTGGAAAGACAGAGGAGAGAGAGTGTAAAAACAGAGGAGGGAGAGTGGAAAGACAGAGGAGAGAGAGTGGAAAGACAGAGGGGAAAGAGAGGAAAGACAGAGGAGAGAGAGAGTGGAAAGACAGAGGAGAGAGAGAGGAAAGACAGAGGAGAAAGAGAGGAAAGACGGAGGAGAGAGAGAGAGAGGAAAGACAGAGGAGAGAGAGAGGAAAGACAGATAAGAGAGAGTGGAAAGGGGAACAGAAAGCTCCATGAGGAGACAGTCAGACACAGACACCCGGCAGTGACAATGAAGAGCACACACACATACACATACATTCTAAATCAGAGACTTAACAGTGGACAGAGAGAGACAGGGGATTCAACTCAATTTCAATTTAAGGGGCTTTATTGGCATGGGAACATTTTTACATTGCTGAAGCAAGTGAAATAAACAACACAAAAGTAACAACAGTAAACATTACACTCACAAAAGTTCCAAAATAATACATTTCAAATGTCATATTATGTCTATATACAGTGTTGTAATGATCTCTCTCTCTCTCTCTCTCTCTCTCTCTCTCTCTCTCTCTCTCTCTCTCTCTCTCTCTCTCTCTCTCTCTCTCTCTCTCTCTCTCTCTCTCTCTCTCTCAGTATAACAGAGCATCAAACCACCATGGTGATGGTGACCTCACTCAGTTTCTTTTAAAACACCAATTATCACTGTCACATTAACATAAACACTTTGTCACTGTCCGACAGGCTACATGACAATTACTGTAAAGAAAGATAGATCTTCCAAGAGGAATGATGGTTGAAAATACACTGAGATCATCATCATGGCTTAGTCTATGCTGTGTGCATGTGTGTGTGTGTGTGTGTGTGTGTGTGTGTGTGTGTGTGTGTGTGTGTGTGTGTGTGTGTGTGTGTGTGTGTGTGTGTGTGTGTGTGTGTGTGTGTGTGTGTGTGTGTGTGTGTGTGTGTGTGTGTGTGTGTGTGTGTGTGTGTGTGTGTGTGTGTGTGTGTGTGTGCGTGTATATGGTGCAGTGGCCAGGACCAAAGAGACACTGGGTGTAAGAGATATGCTGTCACTTGCTTTGAAAGACAACAAGGTAGAATGAGTGAGAAAAAGGCAGCATAGTAAGAGTGCCATCCTAACATAATGCTTTCCTAGCTTACCCATTTCACACATCTACTTTGTCTCTGCAGCATGGATAGAACTGCACTTTAATCACTGCCTGAGCAACTGGAACAACAAAGGATTTAAGAGGGGGGGAGAGAGAAACAGGGACAGAGAGTGGTTATCTGTCCCGGCACAGTACTGACTCCCCCGCGCGCACACACCACTCTGTGCAAACCAAACACTGTCACAGAAAAAGAGGAAAGGCAGACAGACACTTGCACATATACTTACAACCACACTGGGAGATGTGACACACACAGGCACACCCTCAAGCACACACACACACACACACACACACACACACACACACACACACACACACACACACACACACACACACACACACACACACACACACACACACACACACACACACACACACACACACACACACACACACACACACACACACACACACACACACACACACACACAGACAGACACACACACAGACACACAACCAGTGGGCATTAAGCTCTCTGGTTGATCAGTATTATCTTGTTGATGTGCATGGTCCCAGTCAGAAGTCAGATTATAACAGCATGATATTCTGGAGTCTCCATCAGCCCTACTGCACTACGGCGCAGAGCAGTTGTTGCTATGGTACATCACTGCACTTTGATGAATAAAACTAGGTCCATGTCCCAAAAGCAACCCTATTCCTATGGGCCCTGGTCAAATATAGTGCACTATATAGTTTGGCTGTTTGGCTGTTGATAAGGTACGTAGGTCTTATCTACACTGCTAAAAAGTTAACATGCTCCACAAATAGGTTGTTCGGTTGACAATCTGTGTGAATGTTCGTATGTGTGTTTGTGTGTGTGTTGGCTCGCATTTGAGGATGTGTGCTGGATGGATAGAGGATATAATCCTCAATCAGCCAGGCAGCAGATCTGTCATTCAAACAGTCCTCAAGCCTCAGTATTTTTATATTTAGCCTTTGGTAAATTAGGAAATGAATCAAAAGAGGGTCGGCAGAAAGAGCGAGGAGATTATCTCTACACTGTACAAACACACTTCAACATGTACACACACTTAAACAAACCCACACACACATACACACAGTCGTGATTACAAGAGTACAAATATTTTGGCAGGGAGGGAGCTCTCTGACATCCCTAACTCATGGAGAGGAGAGCTCTCCTGTACAGCTTCTGTGCCAGGGCAGGCTCACAGCACTGCTAAATTGTGCCAAAGACAGAGCTTTGAGGAACTGAGAGGACCTCTAGTCAAAAAGAGGAGAGAGTACAGGCCTCCCGGGTGGTGCAGTGGTCTAAGGCCACCAGAAACTCTGGGTTCCAGCCCAGGCTCTGTTGCAGCCGGCCGTGACCGGGAGGGGTTTGGCCGGTAGGGATATCCTTGTCACTAGCGACTCCTGTGGTGGGCCAGGTACAGTGCCTGTCATTTCTCTCTGTCTTTCAACTCTCTCATCTGGATTTCCATCCTCCACTCTTAGGATACATGAGGGGAGAAAAGTGGTTAGAGCCAGTTAGGCCTTCTACTTTTCCTTTCTTTCCACCTCCTACTTTTCTCTTTCTCTGTGTGTTTCTGTTGTTTCTAGACCTTGATTCCCTTCACAACCCCACTGTGCGTGTTTGTCCCCTCAACTCCCTTTCTCTCTCTCTCGGTCTCTCGCTCTCTCGCTGTCCCTCTCATTATCAATATCAAATCTAATCTAATTGTATTAGTCTTGTATTAGTCACATGCGACGAATACAACAGGTGTAGATCTTACAGTGAAAGAAGAAGCTGGGGTAGAAGCTGTTTAGAAGCTGTAATGAACTTTGTCTGTTGTTTGTAGAGAGTCAGACCGAAATGCAGCGTGTAGGTTACTCATGACTTTTAATGAAGAAAATGCAGTACATGAAATAACTGAAAATACAAAAACAACAAACGAGTGAAACTAATACAGCCTATCTGGTGACTAACACTAAGACAGGTACAATCACCCACGAAATACAACGCGCACTCAGGCTGCCTAAATACAGTTCCCAATCCGAGACAACGAGAATCAGCTGACTCCAATTAGGAATCGCCTCAGGCAGCCAAGCCTAACTAGACACACCCCTACTGATACACACTCCTAATTAATACAAACCCCAATACGAAATACAACATATAAACCCATGTCACACCCTGGCCTACCCAAACATATAACAAAAACACAAGATACAATGACCAAGGCGTGACAGAAGCCTCTTGGACCTAGCCTTGGTGCTCCGGTAACGCTTGTTGTGCGTAAGCAGAGAACAGTCTATGGCTAGGGTGGCTGGAGTATTTGACCATTTTTAGGTCGCTAGGTGTACGGTGTTTCCTCCGACACATTGATGCGGCTGGCTTCCGGGTTGGATGCGCGCTGTGTTAAGAAGCAATGCGGCTTGGTTGGGTTGTGCTTTGGCAATGTTAACACATGTTTCCCATGCCAATAAAGCCCTTGAATTGAATTGAATTGAATTGAATTGAATTGAATTGAATTGAATTGAGACTATCAGTTATATAAAGTTAGAACAGTGACATAATTATTGTATTCTCAGTAATATAGAGTTCAAACAAAACCAGTAACTATACAGCGCCTTCGGAAACTCTTCAGACCCCTTGACTTTTTCCACATTTACATTACAGCCTTATTCAAACATCTCATCAATCTACACACAATACCCCAAACAGATTTGTAGAATTCTTTTCTAATTTATTACAAATGAAAAATGTGAAATATCGCATTTGCAAAAGTATTCAGACCCTTTACGCAGTACTTTGTTGAAGCACATACGGCAGTGATTACAGCATCGAATTTTCTTGGGTATGCCGCTACAAGCTTAGCACACCTGTATTTGGGGAGTTTCTCCCATTCTTCTCTGCAGATTCTCTAGTTCTGTCAGGTTAGATGGGTGCGTCGCTGCACATATATTTTCATATCTCTACAGAGATGATCGATTGGGTTCAAGTCCGGGCTTTGGCTGGGCCACTCAAGGACATTCACAGACTTGTCCTGAAGCCACTCCTGCGTTGTATTGGCTGTGGGCTTAGGGTTGTTGTGCTGTTGGAAGGTGAACCTTCACCCTAGTCTGAGGCCCTGAGCTCTCTGGAGCACGTTTTCATCAAGGACCTCTCTGTACTTTTCTCCATTAATCTTTGCCTCGATCCTGACTACTCTCCCAGTCCCTGCCACTGAAAAACCTCCCACAGCATGATGCTGCCATGGTGCCAGGTTTCCTCCAGACGTGACACTTTCAGAAGTTATGCTTGGCATTCAGGCCAAAGAGTTCAGACCAGACAATATTGTTTCTCATGGTCTGAGAGTCTTTAGGTGTCTTTTGGCAAACAACAAGCTGGCCGTCATGTGCCTTTTACTGAGGAGTGGCTTCTGTCTGTCATAAAGGCCTGATTGGTGGAGTGCTGCAGAGATGGTTGTCCTTCTGGAAGTTTCTCCCATCTCTACAGAGGAACTCTGAAGCTCTGTCAGAGTGACGACCGAGTTCTTGGTCACCTCCCTGACCAAGGCCCTTCTCCCCCGATTGCTCAGTTTGGCTGGGAGGCGAGCTCTAGGAAGAGTTTTGGTGTTTCCAAACTTCTTCCATTTAAGAATGATGGAGGCCACTATGTTCTTGGGGATCTTCAATTCTGCAGAAATGTTTTGGTACCCTTTCTCAGATCTGTGCCTCTACACAATCGTGTATCGGCGCTCTACGAACAATTCCTTCGACCTCATGGCTTTGTTTTTTCTCTGACATGCACTGTCAACTGTGAGACCTTATATAGACAGGTGTGTGCCTTTCCAAATAATGTCCAATCAATTGAATTTACCACAGGTGACTCCAATCAACTTGTAGAAACATCTCAAGGATAATCAACAGAAACAGGATGCACCTGAGATCAATTTTGAGTCTCATAGCAAGGGTCTGAATAATTAAGTAAATAAAGTATTTCTGTTTATTACATTTAATACATTTGAAAACATTTCTAGAAAGCTGTTTTCGCTTTGTCATTTTGGGGTATTGTGTGTAGGTAGATTGGTAGATTGCTCAAGATGTTTTTATTAAAAATATATATATTTTAGAATAAGGCTGTAACGTAATGAAATGTGAATAAAGTCAAGGAGTCAAGGAGTCTGTGTAGTCTTAGAGTGATTATCTTAATTTACCGAGATTAGCTAGCCAGCTATTTGTCGTCCTTAACGTAGGAGACTCTGCTAGCTAGCCAACAGCTAGCCAACGTCTACTGAATAGAACTCAACAACCCGGTCGCATTCACAGGTAGTATCACATTTTCATTTCATTTCATTACAGTACAACGGTTTGATTTGTTTGATCGTAGCTAGCTACATAGCTAGCTACATAGCAGTCTTTGTATCAAAGATAATTGTGTAGTCTAGAGCGATTTTCTAGGTTAGCCAGCCAGCTATTGTCGTTCTTTTAACGCAACGTAACGTAAACAACACTACTAGCTAGCCAGCTAGCCCCCGAATAGCAGCACTGCAGAAACTATTACACTCAACGGAACGACTTGATTAGTGTTGTGTCAACAACGCACCCACTGCCAGCTAGCCTACTTCAGCAGTACTGTATCATTTTAATCATTTTAGTCAATAAGATTCTTGCTACGTAGCTTAACTTTCTGAACATTCGAGACGAGTAGTCCACTTGTCATTCCAATCTCCTTTGCATTAGCGTAGCCTCTTCTGTAGCCTGTCAACTATGTGTCTGTTTATCCCTGTTCTCTCCTCTCTGCACAGACCATACAAACGCTCCACACCGCGTGGCCGCGGCCACCCTAATCTGGTGGTCCCAGCGCGCACGACCCACGTGGAGTTCCAGGTCTCCGGTAGCCTCTGGAATTGCCGATCTGCGGTCAACAAGGCAGAGTTCATCTCAGCCTATGCCTCCCTCCAGTCCCTCGACTTCTTGGCACTAACGGAAACATGGATCACCACAGACAACACTGCTACTCCTACTGCTCTCTCTTCGTCCGCCCACATGTTCTCGCACACCCCGAGAGCTTCTGGTCAGCGGGGTGGTGGCACCGGGATCCTCATCTCTCCCAAGTGGTCATTCTCTCTTTCTCCCCTTACCCATCTGTCTATCGCCTCCTTTGAATTCCATGCTGTCACAGTTACCAGCCCTTTCGAGCTTAACATCCTTATCATTTATCGCCCTCCAGGTTCCCTCGGAGAGTTCATCAATGAGCTTGATGCCTTGATAAGCTCCTTTCCTGAGGACGGCTCACCTCTCACAGTTCTGGGCGACTTTAACCTCCCCACGTCTACCTTTGACTCATTCCTCTATGCCTCCTTCTTTCCACTCCTCTCCTCTTTTGACCTCACCCTCTCACCTTCCCCCCTACTCACAAGGCAGGCAATACGCTCGACCTCATCTTTACTAGATGCTGTTCTTCCACTAACCTCATTGCAACTCCCCTCCAAGTCTCCGACCACTACCTTGTATCCTTTTCCCTCTCGCTCTCATCCAACACCTCCCACACTGCCCCTACTCGGATGGTATCGCGCCGTCCCAACCTTCGCTCTCTCTCCCCGCTACTCTCTCCTCTTCCATCCTATCATCTCTTCCCTCCGCTCAAACCTTCTCCAACCTATCTCCTGATTCTGCCTCCTCAACCCTCCTCTCCACCCTCTCTGCATCCTTTGACTCTCTATGTCCCCTATCCTCCAGGCCGGCTCGGTCCTCCCCTCCCGCTCCGTGGCTCGATGACTCATTGCGAGCTCACAGAACAGGGCTCCGGGCAGCCGAGCGGAAATGGAGGAAAACTCGCCTCCCTGCGGACCTGGCATCCTTTCACTCCCTCCTCTCTACATTTTCCTCATCTGTCTCTGCTGCTAAAGCCACTTTCTACCACGCTAAATTCCAAGCATCTGCCTCTAACCCTAGGAAGCTCTTTGCCACCTTCTCCTCCCTCCTGAATCCTCCTCCCCCTCCCCCTCCTCCCTCTCTGCAGACGACTTCGTCAACCATTTTGAAAAGAAGGTCGACGACATCCGATCCTCGTTTGCTAAGTCAAACGACACCGCTGGTTCTGCTCACACTGCCCTACCCTGTGCTCTGACCTCTTTCTCCCCTCTCTCTCCAGATGAAATCTCGCGTCTTGTGACGGCCGGCCGCCCAACAACCTGCCCGCTTGACCCTATCCCCTCCCCTCTTCTCCAGACCATTTCCGGAGACCTTCTCCCTTACCTCACCTCGCTCATCAACTCATCCCTGACCGCTGGCTACGTCCCTTCCGTCTTCAAGAGAGCGAGAGTTGCACCCCTTCTGAAAAAACCTACACTCGATCCCTCCGATGTCAACAATTACAGACCAGTATCCCTTCTTTCTTTTCTCTCCAAAACTCTTGCACGTGCCGTCCTTGGCCAGCTCTCCCGCTATCTCTCTCTGAATGACCTTCTTGATCCAAATCAGTCAGGTTTCAAGACTAGTCATTCAACTGAGACTGCTCTCCTCTGTATCACGGAGGCGCTCCGCACTGCTAAAGCTAACTCTCTCTCCTCTGCTCTCATCCTTCTAGATCTATGGGCTGCCTTCGATACTGTGAACCATCAGATCCTCCTCTCCACCCTCTCCGAGTTGGGCATCTCCGGCGCGGCCCACGCTTGGATTGCGTCCTACCTGACAGGTCGCTCCTACCAGGTGGCGTGGCGAGAATCTGTCTCCTCACCACGCGCTCTCACCACTGGTGTCCCCCAGGGCTCTGTTCTAGGCCCTCTCCTGTTCTCGCTATACACCAAGTCACTTGGCTCTGTCATAACCTCACATGGTCTCTCCTATCATTGCTATGCAGACGACACACAACTAATCTTCTCCTTTCCCCCTTCTGATGACCAGGTGGCGAATCGCATCTCTGCATGTCTGGCAGACATATCAGTGTGGATGACGGATCACCACCTCAAGCTGAACCTCGGCAAGACGGAGCTGCTCTTCCTCCCGGGGAAGGACTGCCCGTTCCATGATCTCGCCATCACGGTTGACAACTCCATTGTGTCCTCCTCCCAGAGCGCTAAGAACCTTGGTGTGATCCTGGACAACACCCTGTCGTTCTCAACCAACATCAAGGCGGTGGCCCGTTCCTGTAGGTTCATGCTCTACAACATCCGCAGAGTACGACCCTGCCTCACACAGGAAGCGGCGCAGGTCCTAATCCAGGCACTTGTCATCTCCCGTCTGGATTACTGCAACTCGCTGTTGGCTGGGCTCCCTGCCTGTGCCATTAAACCCTTCAACTCATCCAGAACGCCGCAGCCCGTCTGGTGTTCAACCTTCCCAAGTTCTCTCACGTCACCCCGCTCCTCCGTTCTCTCCACTGGCTTCCAGTTGAAGCTCGCATCCGCTACAAGACCATGGTGCTTGCCTACGGAGCTGTGAGGGGAACGGCACCTCAGTACCTCCAGGCTCTGATCAGGCCCTACACCCAAACAAGGGCACTGCGTTCATCCACCTCTGGCCTGCTCGCCTCCCTACCACTGAGGAAGTACAGCTCCCGCTCAGCCCAGTCAAAACTGTTCGCTGCTCTGGCCCCCCAATGGTGGAACAAACTCCCTCACGACGCCAGGACAGCGGAGTCAATCACCACCTTCCGGAGACACCTGAAACCCCACCTCTTTAAGGAATACCTAGGATAGGATAAGTATTCCCTCTCACCCCCCTCTTTAAGATTTAGATGCACTATTGTAAAGTGACTGTTCCACTGGATGTCATAAGGTGAATGCACCAATTTGTAAGTCGCTCTGGATAAGAGCGTCTGCTAAATGACTTAAATGTAATGTAAATGTAAGATTTAGATGCACTATTGTAAAGTGACTGTTCCACTGGATGTCATAAGGTGAATGCACCAATTTGTAAGTCGCTCTGGATAAGAGCGTCTGCTAAATGACTTAAATGTAAATGTAATGTATGTAAATGTCTGAATACTTTCTGAAGGCACTGTATACAGTACTATTGGCTTTAAACTAAGGTTGCAAAATGTACATAGACACTGTGACTCTGCTCAGTGAAGTAGGTTTGACATAGACACTGTGACTCTTTTCTCAATGATGTAGGGGTGCAATAGACACTGTTACTCTTTGCTCAGTGATGTAGGGTTTTCATAGACACTGTGACTCTTTGCTCAGTGGTGTAGGGTTGACATAGACACTGTGACCCTTTGCCTAGTGATGGAGGGTTTACATAGACACTATGACCCTTTGCTCAGTGATGCAGGGTTTACATAGACACTGTGACCCTTTGCTCAGTGATGCAGGGTTTACATAGACACTGTTCCCCTTTGCTCAGTGATGCAGGGTTTACATAGACACTTTGACCCTTTGCTCAGTGATGCAGGGTTGACATAGACACTGTGACCCTTTGCTCAGTGATGCAGGGTTTACATAGACACTGTGACCCTTTGCTCAGTGATGCAGGGTTGACATAGACACTGTGACCCTTTGCTCAGTGATGCAGGGTTTACATAGACACTGTGACCCTTTGCTCAGTGATGCAGGGTTTACATATATCCCGAGAGAGTCAGCGATACGCTCACATCTGGAAATCTGCAGTGTCTCGGAATGTGCTGCTTTCGGATCATTGGATCATGGAAACGCTGGAGTCACTGAGTCACTCTGCCGAACATTCCTTTCCCCCAAAAAGCTAGGCTTAAGCAACCCCCTGACCCCCCCCAATACACACACAAACTCTGAACAGCTATCCCCCCCAAAAAAACTGTTTCCGACAACTGAAAGGGGATTTATGGAGCACTGTGGTGAAGAAATGTTATGTTCATTATCGTCTGTTCACAGAAGCACAGAGCTGATGACTGCTGGATAGAAAAATGCTGCTGTACTCTAACTGTGGGGCTACAGGTGCCGTATGGTAACTGTCCAGTTCTGTGGCACTTATGGGGTGGAAGGGTAGCCTAGAGCGTTGGACTAGTAACTGGAAGGTTGCAAGTTCAAACCCTGAGCTGACAAAGCACAAATCTGTCGTTCTGCCCCTGAACAGGCAGTTAACCCACTGTTTCTAGGCCACCATTGAAAAATAATAATTTGTTCTTAACTGACTTGCCTAGTTAAGTAAAGGTAAAATTAATATGTGTTCACATCAGAGAGTTGGTTGATAGGTGTAGATAACATAATTGATTGCTGACCACTGTGGTCTATTAGTATGCTGTAGACATTACTACTGTTTATGTAGAACATAGACGCATGGGTCTCTTCCGAGCCAGTACAGGAGTTGTAGCGACAAGACAGTAACTACCAACAATTGGATACCACGAAAAGGGGGTGAAAAAAAGAGGAGAGAGTATCACAATGGTCAGATGTGTAGCGTGATACATTTTCACATTCTGCACAGCTTCTCATGTCGGCATGAGACTAGCAATGTGTCTGCTGCAAACCCCAGAGCAGAGTGAACACAACCAGGGCCCAAAGACATTTCATTTCATTTCCTCTGGAGGAGTTGGAGTATCAGCAAAACATCACCATCAATTATCGTCAGCTGTCTCTCCCCCGAGAGAGAACAAGAGAGAAGAGTGGAAAGGAATGAGGAGGTAAGAGGGAGAAGGACAGACAGACTGACAAAAAAAGAAAATTAAAGAGTGAGAGAAAGATAGAGACACTGACGTACCACACACCTCCTAGAGGTTGCCCCCATAGAATTAGGACTTAGAATATGAGAATTGGGTGAACCTTCTTATGATTGAATAAAGGTCAGCCATTTTGGTCAGGGAGCTGGTCAACCATCGTTGCCATTTCTGTGGTAAGATATTGTGTAAAATAATGAATTTGAAGAATTTATCTGCTCTATATGTTTGTTAGCTAGCTAGCCAGACAGTTTTAGAGGAAAGATTCCATAAATGTATCAAATGAATTGCCAATATGTCAACATTCCATTCAAACAATGGAGTGAATCCACAGCCGTACACTGGCTGAAATCAGTAGATGCTAGGACAAGTTGTAAATACAACAAGTACTGATATTGTATCATACTCTCAGCTTTTCAAGAAAACAAAAATGTTGACATTTATGGTCAGTTTACATATATTTTAGAAGCTATTTATACGGAACATTTGTATAAAATGCATATAAACTGTATTTATGATTATATGACAATATTTTAGGTTGACAAAAATATTATATTGCACAATTTCTGATATATCACACGCCTTTGTTTTATTTTCCTGCATAAGTAAAATCAGGATTATGCCTCTACTGCCATTCATTCCAATAGAGTACCATAGTATGAGTCATAATACCCCAATAAAAAGGATCAATTCTCTCAGCCTATAGCTGTAGCAGTGTCTCAGTCTCAATATCTGATCTCAGAACAACCGATTTGGACAGTGAAGAAGAGTATAGGCTATACTTAATGGTGCCCATTTGCTAGTAGTATCTGACCTAAAAACAGATTGAATATCAACCAACAATCGATGGAGCACTGCTGATTCTCTCTCATCATCTGATCTCAAACCATCTCGGACAAACATGTGTAAGTTTACAGAAGCAAAAAACACAGACTTCACAACTGCACAGACCATCTGACCTACAGTATAACTGAGAAAGCAAACTAAACTCCCATCTCATCTGAGACCAGTAAAGCGAAGAGAGGTAGCTGGGTGAAAAGGACGGACATAAGGCAGAGATGTACCAACCTCGAACTCGGGCGTAGCAGCAGCCACACTTAGCCAGTAGTTTTGGGAACAGGTGCTGACACCCGCACCCCCGCTGATGGTGACCCCCCTTCATGCTGATCCACTGCCGTTAGTCCCAAAGCGACCAGGGGTGGGCATGGCACAGGACACACACACTCACACACACTCACGCTCAAACGCACACAGGAGGTATTTCTGTGGTAATCCCCAGAAGATAAAAAAGAAAGAAAGCTTTGCTCTGCTCTCAGTTAAATCCCAGAGCAGGAGGAGGATATCCACAGAAGAAATAGTCCAGTCTTTTAGGATCCCATGTGGAAGAGTGAGAGAGAGAGGGAGAGATGTGGAGAAACAATATGCTTTCCACAATTCACTGAGCTCACTCTGTGGTCACATAGTGGGCTAGCATTCTGTGTGTGTGGAACAGAGAGAGAGATAGAAATAGAGAGATAGGGGGGGTGGAGTCTACAGCTCTGCTCGCTGGCTATTCCAGCATGTAGTTCCCTCCTCTTCATATTTTTTTCTACATTTTTTTCTCCTTCCTATTTTCCCTCACCACACCAGCCTGATCCTTCATTCTCATTTACTCATGGTGCTTTTCCAATGACACTTACCCCCACACCAGTCTGCCACCAATGTTTATGTTAATGTCAGCTCTAGTGTAGTTCTGTTTCCATCAGGAATGTGACACTAAGACTTGGGGCGAGCAGAATCAACACCTTCTGCATCATTCAAGACAGTTGCTTTTCAAGAAGGTGTTAAAGTCCAGAGTTAGCCATTGTTGGTAAATTGAGGCTGAAAAGTACCCAGGGCCTGGGGCCTTGTCAGGGCAGGTTCGCCGGAGCCATGCCCCAGTGAGACATGGCTGCAGGTCTGAGTAGATGGAAACAGAAACGTTTGAGTCTTTTGGGTAAAACACCATGGTAAATCCTCAACTGAAACGCACCACCGGTGTCTGCATCTCTCACCCGGACATTATCCTGGCAACCCTGCATCTCTCACCCGGACATTATCCTGGCAACCCTGCATCTCTCACCCGGACATTATCCTGGCAACCCTGCATCTCTTTTTCTTCCTATGGATTTTTTGTGGGAAAGTGTATGTTTATAATATTCACTGTTAATTGACCTTATGGTATACCTGTTTGCTGTATACTTTCTGTTCTCCTTTATTCCTGGTAGGGTCATTCAGGTCTCCATGTAAGTGCATATATCTTTGCCTAAATGTTTGATTGGAGTATAAGGAATGAAACTGGTCCATACAGAACTGGGTGTACATCAAATGTTTACTCCAGGACGATATCTTTGAGGCTCATTTGTTTATGTAAACACGTGCATATCAACAGCGTTCAGCAACACGCATTCAAAATGCACGCGCACACACACCTGTAATTCTTACAGAAACCACTTCATGTCACAAACTTTCCCTGGATGCCACTAGTCTTGCTCAACACAAAATGTCACCTGTCTAAAAATATTGAGGTCCATGGATCTAATATTTTGTCATTTCTAAATGTTGTCGTTTACCACTAATGAAGCCTAAAGATAAATAATCAACTTGATTAAAGAGAAAAAAATATATTTCCTTTTTAATAAAGTAGTTGTCACGATCGTCTAAGGCAGGGGTGTCAAAGTCAAATGGACGGAGGGCCAAATAAAAAATTTAGCTACAAGCCGAGGGCCGGACTGTTCGAATGTTCATTGAAAAATTTTTAAATGACGCATATAGTCTAGTGAACCTAATTGAACCTACTGAAAACCTAACAAATATATTCCAATATGATCAGATAAATAAAGCAATATTTTCTTATGGCTCTGTCAGCAATCTTTAATTTTCAACAGACACAAAAGACAAATTTCCTTTATATAAAAATCCCCATAACATGAACATTAAATGAAAGAAACCGGTATTCAAGGCACCATCAGTAGCCTATATTTTCTATTTTAGCAAAAGTGGGCTAAATTTACTTCAAAGAAAAAAACAATAATAGCAATTTTCTATCATCCACTCAACTGAAATATTTTTAAAATATAATTGGATTGAAATACAATAAAATAAAGTGCAAAAATCTATTAATCAAAAACAACACTTTGTTTAAGGAGAAGTAACATGCAGTGAAAACAAATATTAAACTTTAACTTTTAAACTTGAACTGAGTAAAAACTCTAAATATGTGATTGCACAGTAATGTCCACTTGTTTGAGGTTGAGGGTGATACTTGGTGGTGTCCCATCTTTTCCACAAGTTCATCAATGTTCGGGGTAAGGCTCTGAGCTGAGGAAATCCTCAGAATTGAGTGGAGGTGTTCAGCAGTAAGTCGACTTCTGTGTGATGTTTTGTTCAAGTTCATCAAAGAAAACAGTTGTTCACACAGGTATGTGCTGCCAAACATAGACAACGTTTGAGCAGCCTGGATGCGCAGCTGGGGCATTGTGTCGGGGAGGAAACGGGCGAACTCCGCAGCACCCACTGCCGCATATTTTGCCCTCAGTGCATCATTGCATTGGAGGTCAATCAACTCCATTTGGAGGTTTGGTGGTGAGCTTTCCACGTCAACAGCAAATGGGTTACCGAGCAGTTCCAACCTGCTTTTTTGTGCTTCAAAGTCAGCAAATCGGCGTCGAAAGTCAGCGGCAAGCATACCTATTTTATCAGCCAACTGTGCGCTCGGGAACGCACTGGTAGAGAGCTTCTCTTTCATGGTCTGGCAGCTGGGAAAGTGGCTCAAATTTTCTTTCCGCATCTGCGTCTCCCACAGAGTCAGTTTGGTTTTAAATGCCTTCACTGTACTGTACATATCAGAGATGACACGATCCCGACCCTGCAGCTGCAAGTTCATTGCATTCAGATGACTCGTAATGTCACACAGAAAAGCCATTTCACACAGAAACATTTCGTCTCGGAGTTGTGTTGTGTCTTTCCCTTTGCTGTCCAAGAACAGACAAATCTCCTCACGAAGCTCGAAACATCTTTGAAGCACCTTTCCCTGGCTTAGCCATCGCACCTCTGTGTGATAAGGCAAATCACCATGCTCCGTTTCTAACTCCGTCAGAAATGCCTTGAACTGGCGGTGATTCAAACCTTTGGCTCTGATAAAGTTAACTGTGCGCGTGATGATGCTCATTACATGCTCCATTTTCAAGGCTTTACCGCACAACGCTTCCTGGTGTATGATACAATGATAAGCTGTCAGCTCACCTGTCGCGTTTTCCTCTTGCATCTTTTCCCGTATCTTCGCCACCAGTCCGCTCCTGTGTCCACACATCGCAGGTGCTCCGTCGGTTGTCAAACCCACGAGTTTTTCCCAAGGCAGCTCCATCTCATTTACACATCTTGACACCTCTTCATACAAATCATGCCCCGTAGTTGTGCCATGCATAGGACGTAAAGCCAAAAACTCCTCTGTCACGCTTAGGCTGGAGTCCACTCCGCGGATGAAAATTGACAACTGGGCAATGTCAGAAATGTCGGTGCTCTCATCCACAGCCAAGGAATATGCAATGAAATCTTTTCCCTTTTTCACAAGCTGCTCTTTTAGATTGATGGACAACTGGTCTACTCTCTCGGCAATGGTGTTTCTGCTCAGACTCACATTTAAAAAGAGTTGCCTTTTTTCTGGGCAAACTTCGTCACAAACTTTAATCATGCAGTTTTTGATGAAATCCCCTCCGTAAATGGCCGGGCTGATTTAGCGATCTCTTCTGCCAAAATAAAACTGGCCTTGACAGCAGCCTGGCCTTGTGATTTGGCTTTTTTGAACAGAGCCTGTCGAGATTTGAGGCCTCGTTTTAATTCCTCTGCCTTTTGTAGCCTTTGTTCCATGTCCATATTCTTGTTTTTGTCCGCGTGTTTCGTTTCATAATGTCGTCTCAGATTATACTCTTTCAGTACCGCCACACTTTCTCCACACAGAAGACACACAGGTTTTCCAGCTACCTCCGTGAACAAATACTCCGACTCCCACCTTGTTTGAAACCCCCGGTTCTCAGTGTCCACCTTCCGTTTGCCATTTTTGATGGGTATCTGAAAGTTAATTTTACTGTGATGCTGACAACTGCTGTGCCAATAAATATTGAAATGAAGCAGCCTACTGCTCGGTGCGTCACCGTTGCATTGTGGGAAATGTAGTATTGGTGCGTGTAAAAGATCTGCGGGCTGCCGGCTTGCTGCGGTCTGCGGGCCGGTTCTAATAATAAATCAAGATCATCCCAGGGGCCGTAAAAAACCTTCTCGCGGGCCGGATGTGGCCCGCGGGCCTTGACTCTGACATATGTGGTCTAAGGTGTAAACAGTGGACCAAGGTGCAGCGTCGGGGAGCGTACATACTTCGCCAACAAACCAATAAACATCAAACGAAATGCCAACGTAGTGCGCAGAGGCAACTATAAATGGACAACTACCCACCAATACATGTGGGGGAAAAGGCTACCTAAGTATGGCTCTCAATCAGAGACAACGATAGACAGCTGCCTCTGATTGAGAACCACACCCAGCCAAACACACAGAAATACAAATCATAGAACAAGGAACGCCCACCCATAGAATGCCCACCCAAATCACACCCTGACCAAACCAAAATAGAGACATATAAATCTCTCTATGGTCAGGGCGTGACAGTAGTACAATTTAAAGTGAGTATGTTTTGTTGCAAATATGTATTTACGGAGAACTTATATCATATATTTGATATAATAATGTATTTTACTAATCATAACACCTTCTCTACTTCCACAGTCTCTCCCTCCCTCTGTCTCTTGTTAATCAAGAGGACAGCTGCCTTCTAAAAGGGATGTGTAGATGTAAGTGGACTATAGATTCTCCAGATGTTCGTGGCGGTACAGACAGATACCAAACACAATGGACTCCATTGCGTGTTTAGACCGAGGCTTATAATGTCAGTATAGAAATCTCTCTCTCTCTCAATTCAATTGGCTTTATTGGCATGAGAAACATATGTTCACATTGCCGAAGCAAGTGAAATAGATCATAAACAAAAGTTAAATAAACAGTCAGAAATGAACAGTAAACATTACACTCACAATAGTTTCAAAAGAATGGTGGCATTTCAATGTTAAATTATGGTGAATTAAATAAACATAAATATGAGTTGTATTTACAGTGGTGTTAGTCTCTGTCTCTCTCTCATTCTCTCTCTCTCTCTCTAGAGTAAGCAGCGATGTGCAGGTAAAATATCCCACACACAGTAAATAACAAAGCCTGAGGCCTGGAGTCTTGTTTTCTCTAATCTCAGATAAAATGATTATGACCAGATGATCTCAGCAGCACAGGTGCGTGTGGCCGTGGTAGCGTTTACTCCATGGAGAGCTACGTGCAAAATAATTTATATGAACCTAGAAATGGAGAATGACTGCAGCAGGCTTACTGGAGCAGAAATTATAGGAAGGTTGTGAAGAAGCAGCATATGTGTCTCTCATTCTCTCACCCTCTCTGTCTCATCATCCATCTCACTCCATCCATCCTCTATCGCACACCCTCTCTCTATCCACTCTCTCGATCATGGGTAGACCAGCACAACCCAGCAATCTGAATCTACCCAGGAGATTAAGGCTATAAAAATATCTAAATGCGCTTGGTCCCTTGGCCATCTACTTAAGCCTCTTTAAAACCCCTGCTTAAATGACGAACCCAGTGAGCTGAAAAGCGTTGATCTTTCTCCAATGTGTGTGTGTGTTGCGTACGTGTGTATGTTGAAGGGTTGGATCACTGTGTTGCTGGTAGTATGGAATTGTTGCTCAGAAGGTGAGGCTAGAGTAGACATAACTATGCTTCTAGAATCAAAACACCTTCAGATCAGCCTTTCCTTCCCAATCCAAACTGTGTAAACATCTGCACCCTGACCCAACCCCAGCCCCGGTACCACTTCTTCCTTTCTGCACTCTCCTGAAACCATTTTCAACTCCTGCTCAAGGAAATGTGGTTTGATTTCTCTCCCTACCAAATCTAATTTGCCTTCCTCCTTCCTTCCCCTCCCTACCCTCTGCTCTGGTTGGGGCTAAGGAGCTGTCAGATGTTTGTCCCAAATTGCACCCTGTTTCCTGTATAGCGTACTACTTTTGACCAAGGCCTATAGGGCTCTGGTTAAAAGTTGTGCACTATGTAGGGAATAGGGTATCATTTGGGATATAGTTAGACAGTTCCTCTGGTGGAGACGGGAGGAGAGGAAGGGGGTCATGGGACAGACTGCAGAACTCTGGCCTGGAGCCCTCCAGCTACAGACAGATAGGCAGGCTGTGTTTACCTGCCCTGTCTGCAGCGAGGAAGGATACAGCCCAAGGCACAGAGACTGGGTCTGATACTGTCACCTAGTGGTGAAGCAAAGCACTGCATCATATTATCAATTTGGATCCTTTAAATACTTTTGTGTGACCCCCCTAGAGTTGATGGTTGTTTTGATTCTGATTGACAGGTCAAACTGACCCTTAATAGAATGCTGCTATATTTGACAGCACACTTCCCCTTACCATCCACCCCCCCACCCCTACCACCCCCCCACAACCCCTATCTTCCTTATCTTTTCGGCCTCCCAGTCCCAGGATCTCACTAGGTCTCAGTCTCCATCTGAAACCCCTCTCTGCTCTCCACTTCTGCTAACCAAGCAGCAGCCGGTCCTCCTTTGTCTTGGAAATCTTCAACATGAGATAGATTTAGGACAGAGTAAAACCTTTCAGAATGAATTAAACCAAACCCACTGGATAATTCACGCAATGAAATTACAAAATTAATAAATGTTACATTTAATTTGACTAAATGAAATTAGACTGGACCCATTGCATCTGGTCATTGGTAATAATTCTGGAAAGATTACATTTAACTGAGGGAATGTTAAAGCCACCAGCCACCCTCTCTCACTATCTCATCCCCGGAATTGTCATGTTTTGTCTTATATTGTCTTGTCATTATGCTTTCCCTTCTGTTCGTTTCCCCCTGCTGGTCTTATTAGGTTCGTTCCCTTTTTCTATCCCTCTCTCTCCCTCCCTCTCTCTCCTCTCTCTATCGCTCCGTTCCTGCTCCCAGCTGTTCCTCATTCTCCTACTCACTCATTTAGTCTTTCCACACCTGTTCCTTATCTTGTCCTCTGATTAGAGTCCCTATTTCTCCCCTTGTTTTCCGTTTCTGTCCTGTCGGATCCTTGTATATTGTTCGCCGTGCTGTGTCTTTGTCTCGCCCTGTCGTGTCTTGTTTCCCTCAGATGCTGCGTGTGAGCAGGTGTCTGAGTCTGCTACGGTCGGTGCCTTCCCGAGGCAACCTACAGTTTATGGTCGAGTCTCCAGTCTGTCCTCGTCACTACGAGTGGAATTAGTTTTTTATGTTTTGTTTTCTGCTCCGATTTGTCTAGGAGTATTGCCTATTTCCTTTACTGGAATAAAGACTCTGTTTTCGCCAAGTCGCTTTTGGGTCCTCATTCACCTGCATAACAGAAGGATCCGACCAAAGAATGGACCCAGCGACTACAGATGCTCGTAACACTGCCGTCGAGATCCAAGGAGCCATGCTCGGCAGACACGAGCAGGAATTGTCTGCTGCTCGTCATGCCGTGGAGAACCTGGCCGCTCAGGTTTCCGACCTCTCTGGACAGTTCCAGAGTCTTCGTCTCGTGCCACCTGTTACTTCCTGGTCTGCCGAGCCTCCGGAACCTAGGGTTAATAACCCACCTTGTTACTCCGGGCAGCCCACGGAGTGCCGCTCCTTTCTCACCCAGTGTGATATTGTGTTCTCTCCAACCCAACACATACTCTAGAGAGAGAGCTCGGGTTGCTTACGTCATATCACTCCTTACTGGCCGGGCTCGAGAGTGGGGCACAGCTATCTGGGAGGCAAGGGCTGATTGTTCTAACAATTACCAGAACTTTAAAGAGGAGATGATTCTGGTTTTTGATCGTTCAGTTTTTGGTAGGGAGGCTTCTAGGGCCCTGGCTTCCCTATGTCAAGGTGATCGATCCATAACGGATTACTCTATAGAGTTTCGCACTCTTGCTGCCTCTAGTGACTGGAACGAGCCGGCGCTGCTCGCTCGTTTTCTGGAGGGACTCCACGCAGAGGTTAAAGATGAGATTCTCTCCCGGGAGGTTCCTTCCAGTGTGGACTCTTTGATTGCTCTCGCCATCCGCATAGAATGACGGGTAGATCTTCGTCACCAAGCTCGTGGAAGAGAGCTCGCGTTAACGGTGTTTCCCCGCTCCGCATCGCTTACCATCTCGTGCGCATCAGAGAGGGGGACGAGTGGAAAACGGCGTTTAACACTCCGTTAGGGCATTTTGAGTACCGGGTTCTGCCGTTTGGTCTCGCCAATGCGCCAGCTGTTTTTCAGGCATTAGTTAATGATGTTCTGAGAGACATGCTGAACATCTTTGTTTTTGTCTACCTTGACGATATCCTGATTTTTTCACCGTCACTCGAGATTCATGTTCAGCACGTTCGACGTGTACTCCAGCGCCTTTTAGAGAATTGTCTCTACGTGAAGGCTGAGAAGTGCTCTTTTCATGTCTCCTCCGTCACTTTTCTCGGTTCTGTTATTTCCGCTGAAGGCATTCAGATGGATCCCGCTAAGGTCCAAGCTGTCAGTGAGTGGCCCATTCCAAGGTCACGTGTCGAGTTGCAGCGCTTTCTAGGTTTCGCTAATTTCTATCGGCGTTTCATTCGTAATTTCGGTCAAGTTGCTGCCCCCTCACAGCTCTTACTTCTGTCAAGACGTGTTTTAAGTGGTCCGGTTCCGCCCAGGAGCTTTTGATCTTCTCAAAGAACGTTTTACGTCCGCTCCTATCCTCGTTACTCCTGACGTCACTAAACAATTCATTGTCGAGGTTGACGCTTCAGAGGTAGGCGTGGGAGCCATTCTATCCCAGCGCTTCCAGTCTGACGATAAGGTTCATCCTTGCGCTTATTTTTCTCATCGCCTGTCGCCATCGGAACGCAACTATGATGTGGGTAACCGCGAACTGCTCGCCATCCGCTTAGCCCTAGGCGAATGGCGACAGTGGTTGGAGGGGGCGACCGTTCCTTTTGTCGTTTGGACAGACCATAAGAACCTTGAGTCCATCCGTTCTGCCAAACGACTTAATGCACGTCAAGCTCGTTGGGCGTTGTTTTTCGCTCGTTTCGAGTTTGTGATTTCTTACCGTGCGGGTAGTAAGAACACCAAGCCTGATGCCTTATCCCGTCTCTTTAGTTCTTCTGTGGCTTCTACTGATCCCGAGGGGATTCTTCCTTATGGGCGTGTTGTCGGGTTGACAGTCTGGGGAATTGAAAGACAGGTTAAGCAAGCACTCACGCACACTGCGTCGCCGCGCGCTTGTCCTAGTAACCTTCTTTTCGTTCCTGTTTCTACTCATCTGGCTGTTCTTCAGTGGGCTCACTCTGCCAAGTTAGCTGGTCATCCCGGCGTTCGAGGTACTCTTGCTTCTATTCGCCAGCGCTTTTGGTGGCCTACTCAGGAGCGTGACACGCGCCGTTTCGTGGCTGCTTGTTCGGACTGCGCGCAGACTAAGTCAGGTAACTCTCCTCCTGCCGGTCGTCTCAGACCGCTTCCCATTCCTTCTCGACCATGGTCTCACATCGCCTTAGACTTCATTACCGGTCTGCCTTTGTCTGCGGGGAAGACTGTGATTCTTACGGTTGTCGATAGGTTCTCTAAGGCGGCACATTTCTTTCCCCTCGCTAAGCTTCCTTCCGCTAAGGAGACGGCACAAATCATCATCGAGAATGTGTTCAGAATTCATGGCCTCCCGTTAGACGCTGTTTCAGACAGAGGTCCGCAATTCACGTCACAGTTTTGGAGGGAGTTCTGTCGTTTGATTGGTGCGTCCGTCAGTCTCTCTTCCGGGTTTCATCCCCAGTCTAACGGTCAAGCAGAAAGGGCCAATCAGACGATTGGTCGCATACTACGCAGCCTTTCTTTTAGAAACCCTGCGTCTTGGGCAGAACAGCTCCCCTGGGCAGAATACGCTCACAACTCGCTTCCTTCGTCTGCTACCGGGTTATCTCCGTTTCAGAGTAGTCTGGGTTACCAGCCTCCTCTGTTCTCATCCCAGCTTGCCGAGTCCAGCGTTCCCTCCGCTCAAGCGTTTGTCCAACGTTGTGAGCGCACCTGGAGGAGGGTGAGGTCTGCACTTTGCCGTTACAGGGCACAGACTGTGAGGGCCGCCAATAAACGTAGGATTAAGAGTCCTAGGTATTGTTGCGGCCAGAGAGTGTGGCTTTCCACTCGTAACCTTCCCCTTACGACAGCTTCTCGTAAGTTGACTCCGCGGTTCATTGGTCCGTTCCGTGTCTCCCAGGTCGTCAATCCTGTCGCTGTGCGACTGCTTCTTCCGCGACATCTTCGTCGCGTCCATCCTGTCTTCCATGTCTCCTGTGTCAAGCCCTTTCTTCGCACCCCCGTTCGTCTTCCCTCCCCCCGTCCTTGTCGGAGTGCACCTATTTACAAGGTACGTAGGATCATGGACATGCGTTCTCGGGGACGGGGTCACCAATACTTAGTGGATTGGGAGGGTTACGGTCCTGAGGAGAGGAGTTGGGTCCCGTCTCGGGACGTGCTGGACCGTTCGCTGATTGATGATTTCCTCCGTTGCCGCCAGGATTCCTCCTCGAGTGCGCCAGGAGGCGCTCGGTGAGTGGGGGGGTACTGTCATGTTTTGTCTTATATTGTCTTGTCATTATGCTTTCCCTTCTGTTCGTTTCCCCCTGCTGGTCTTATTAGGTTCGTTCCCTTTTTCTATCCCTCTCTCTCCCTCCCTCTCTCTCCTCTCTCTATCGTTCCGTTCCTGCTCCCAGCTGTTCCTCATTCTCCTACTCACTCATTTAGTCTTTCCACACCTGTTCCCTATCTTGTCCTCTGATTAGAGTCCCTATTTCTCCCCTTGTTTTCCGTTTCTGTCCTGTCGGATCCTTGTATATTGTTCGCCGTGCTGTGTCTTTGTCTCGCCCTGTCGTGTCTTGTTTCCCTCAGATGCTGCGTGTGAGCAGGTGTCTGAGTCTGCTACGGTCGGTGCCTTCCCGAGGCAACCTACAGTTTATGGTCGAGTCTCCAGTCTGTCCTCGTCACTACGAGTGGAATTAGTTTTTTATGTTTTGTTTTCTGCTCCGATTTGTCTAGGAGTATTGCCTATTTCCTTTACTGGAATAAAGACTCTGTTTTCGCCAAGTCGCTTTTGGGTCCTCATTCACCTGCATAACAGGAATAGTTGTCTCTTATATCTTCCAGGGGTGCAACTTTCACTGGTGATAGGGACATGTCCCCCCCACACTCTGAAATTGCATTCCCCCCCCCCCCCCCCAGTTTTATCATTGGAATGTGTTACAAAAGGAGGAAACAGTGTGCTTTAGGACCATGTGGATGCTGTTTGGAGTGTTTAAAAAATCTATAATAATAATTATGTCCCCCCCACTTCTAAAACCAAAGTTGCGCCCATGATATCATCTGTGGGAAATACACTATCTGGATCTTATGTAAAGTATATGGAGCCATACAGTCCTCCAAAGAGACATGTAAGCACTCTGTATTTCTACTTTTACCAGTAGTCCTACAAATACAGTGCTTTCAGAAAGTATTCAGACCCCCCCTTGACATTTCCCACATTTTGTTACGTTACAGCCTTATTCTAAAATTGATTTTTCTTAAAATTCCCTCCTCAATCTACACATAATACCCCATAACGACAAAGCAAAAACAGTGTTTTAGAATTTTTTGCAAATGCATTACAAATAAAAAACTGAAATGTCACATTTACATAAGAATATATATTTATATGTTTTATTTGACCTTTATTTAACTCGGCAAGTCAGTTAAGAACAAATTCTTATTTACGATGACGGCCTACCAGAAGGCTAAAGGCCTCCTGTGAGGACTGGGGCTGGGATTAAAAATGTAAAATAAATAAAAAATATAGAACAAAACACACATTATGTCAAGAGAGACACCATAACGCTACATAAAGAGACCTAAGACAACAACATAGCATGGCAGCAACACATGAAAATACAGCATGGTTGCAACTCAACATGACAACAACATGGTAGCAACACAACATAGTAGCAGCCCAAAACATAGTGCAAACATTATTGGGAACAGACACCCTATACTCTGTACTTTGTTGAAGCACCTTTGGCAGCGATTACAGCCTCGAGTCTTCTTGGGTATGACGCTACAAGATTGGCATACCTGTATTTGGGGAGTTTCTGCCATTCTTCTCTGCAGATCCTCTCAAGCTCTATCAGGTTGGATGGGGAGCATAGCTGCACAGCTATTTTCAGGTCTCTCCAGAGATGTTTGATCAGGTTCAAGTCTGGGCTCTGGCTGGGCCACTCAAGGACATTCAGAGACTTGTCCCGAAGCCACTCCTGTGTTGTCTTGGCTGTGTGCTTAGGGTCGCTGTTCTGTTGGAAGGTGAACCTTGGCCCCAGTCTGAGGTCCTGAGCGCTCTGGAGCAGGTTTTCATCAAGGATCTTTCTGTACTTTTCTCCGTTAATCTTTCTTTCAGTCTTGACTAGTCTCCCAGTCCCTGTCCCTGAAAAACATTCACACAGCATGATGCTGTCACCACCATGCATCACCATATGGATGGTGCCAGGTTTCCTCCAGATGTGACACTTGGCATTCAGCCAAAGAGTTCAATCTTTCTTTAATCAGACAATATTGTTTCTCATGGTCTGAGAGTCCTTTAGGTGCCTTTTGGCAAACTCCAAGTGGGCTGTCATGTGCCTTTTACTGAGGAGTGACCACTCTACCACAAATCAAATCAAATCAAATGTATTTATATAGCCCTTCGTACATCAGCTGATATCTCAAAGTGCTGTACAGAAACCCAGCCTAAAACCCCAAACAGCAAGCAATGAAGGTGTAGAAGCACGGTGGCTAGGAAAAACTCCCTAGAAAGGCCAAAACCTAGGAAGAAACCTAGAGAGGAACCAGGCTATGTGGGGTGGCCAGTCCTCTTCTGGCTGTGCCGGGTGAAGATTATAACAGAACATGGCCAAGATGTACAAATGTTCATAAATGACCAGCATGGTCGAATAATAATAAGGCAGAACAGTTGAAACTGGAGCAGCAGCACAGTCAGGTGGACTGGGACAGCAAGGAGTCATCATGTCAGGTCATCCTGGGGCACGGTCCTTGGGCTCAGGTCCTCCGAGAGAGAGAAAGAAAGAGAGAATTAGAGAGAGCATATGTGGGGTGGCCAGTATTCTTCTGGCTGTGCCGGGTGGAGATTATAACAGAACATGGCCAATATGTTCAAATGTTCATAAATGACCAGCATGGTCAAATAATAGTAAGGCAGAACAGTTGAAACTGGAGCAGCAGCATGGCCAGGTGGACTGGGGACAGCAAGGAGTCATCATGTCAGGTAGTCCTGGGGCATGGTCCTAGGGCTCAGGTCAGTTGAAACTGGAGCAGCAGCATGGCCAGGTGGACTGGGGACAGCAAGGAGTCATCATGTCAGGTAGAGAGAGAAAGAAAGAAGGAGAGAATTAGAGAACGCACACTTAGATTCACACAGGACACCGAATAGGACAGGAGAAGTACTCCAGATATAACAAACTGACCCTAGCCCCCCGACACAAACTACTGCAGCATAAATACTGTAGGCTGAGACAGGAGGGGTCAGGAGACACTGTGGCCCCATCCGAGGACACCCCCGGACAAAGGCCTGATTGGTGGTGCTGCAGAGATGGTTGTCCTTCTGGAAGGTTCTCCCAGCTCCACAGAGGAACTCGCGACCTCATGCCTTGGTTTTTGCTCTGACATGCACTGTCAACTGTGTGACCTAATATAGACAGGTGCAGGTGCCTTTCCAAATCCTGTACAATCAATGGAATTTGCCAAAGGTGGACTCCAATCGAGTTGTAGAAAAATCTCAAGGATGATCAATGGAAACAGGATGCACCTTCTCTCAATTTCGTGTCTCATAGCAAAGGGTCTGAATACTTATGTAAATATGGTATTTCTGTTTTATATATTTTTTTATGCATTTGCAAAAAAATCTAACAATCTGTTTTCAATTCATCATTATGGGTTATTGTTTATTGTTTGTAAAAAAATATTTTATACATTTTAGAATAAGGTTGTAGCATTACAAAATGTGGAAAAAGTCAAGGGGTCTGAATATTATCTGAATGCACTGTGTGTTTACCTATTATCTTACAGTGCTATGATGTGGCTCGTAGCCCTTTCCTGTAGACAAATGACCAAATGGCCCTTTAGTGGCCTCATGGGTGGAATGTTATTAATACTTTTCATAATTAATAACATTGTTTTTTTACGCAGAAAACCAGGTGTTTCTATGTTAAACGTTTTTCTTCTACTTCAGTCTTCTGTGATGTATATTGTGTAAACTACCTTACTGCAGCTTACATGGAAGAATATACATGTCATTCTATGCTTTCTGTGTATCTTCTCTTCAAACCCTTAGAATATGTTCCTCCCTTTTCCCAGTAGTCTCTTGCTCTCAGAGCAGCTTCTGAACCTTCAGAACCTCCAGCACAAGCTAAAAATGTCCATCTAACCAAATCTATCCTATAAAACCCCTTCAAACTCGATGAAAAAAAAAACAGAACAAATTCCTCTGTCATGTCGAAGTTCTGTAACAGATTTCCATTTGCTCCTTACCCACTCCAACTGCCTTCTTTGGTATTGGGTATCAGATGTAACCAACCATTTCACCCCTTTCCTAATCCTTCCCCTAGCAACCTCCCTCTTCTTATCGCTTTCTCTCATGTCGTGCGTACAGCCCAGAACATCACTGGGGCCAAGCTCCCTGCCATCCAGGACCTTATACCAGGCGGTGTCAAAAAATAATTGTCAAAGACTCCAGTCACCCAAGCCATGACTTCTCTCTCTGCTACCACACGGCAAGAGGTACCGGAGCGCCAAGTCTGGAACCAAAAGGCACCTGAACAGCTTCTACCCAAAGCCATAAGACTGCTGATCAGTTAATCTAATGGCTTCCTGGAATGTTTACATTGACCCCCTTTATTATTTAATTATTGTTTTGCACTAACTTCCTTGCACTGGTTCTATGTACACTCACCTCTACCCACACACTCACACATATTACACTGACACTCCCAACACACATATGCTCACAAACACAAAACACACACACCCACACATAGACACACTTCCACATTTAATATACGCTGCTACTCTGTTTATTATATACCATGATTGCCTAGTCACTGTTACCCCTACCTACATGTACATACTTTATTACCTCAACAACCTCGTTACCCTGCACATTGACTCGGTACTGGTACTCCTTGTATATAGCCTCATTATTGTTTTTGTGTTACAATGTGCTTTTTACCTCTGCATTGTTGGGAATGTGCTTGTAAGTAAGCATTTCACTGTAAAGTCTACACTTGTTGTATTCGGTGCATGTGACCAATAACATTACATTATATATCTCTTTTCCTACACTTTCTTCTCTTTTCCCCGCATTGTAATGAAAGACACAGAGATAGAGGGAGAGGGAGTGAGAGAGAGAGAGAGAGAGAGAGAGAGAGAGAGAGAGATGCACTTCTGTGTCTCCACCAAATGTTCTCTGTTTTCTGGCTGTATGTCTATGGACACACAGTACCAGTCAAATATTTGGACACGCCTACTCATTCAAGGGTTTTTGACTATTTTCTACATTGTATAGTAATAGTGCAGACATCAAAACTATGAAATAACACATATGGAATCGTGTAGTAACCAAAAAAGTGTTAAACAAATCAAAATAGATTTTAGATTTTAGATTCTTCAAAGTTGCCACCCTTTGCCTTGATGACAGCTTTGCACACTCTTGGCATTCTCTAAACCAGCTTCATGAGGTAGTCACCTGGAATGCATTTCAATGAACAGGTGTGCCTTGTTAAAAGTTCACTTCTTAATGCATTTGAGCCAATCAGTTGGGTTGTGACAAGGTAGGGGTGGTATACAGAACATAGCCCTATTTGGTAAAAGACCAAGTCCATATTATGGCAAGAACAGCTGAAATAAGCAAATAAAAATGACAGTCCATCATTACTTTAAGACATGAACAGCAGTCAATGCAGAACATTTCAAGAACTTTGTTTCTGGTGTCCTTTGACAGCTCTTTGGTCTTGGCCATAGTGGAGTTTGGAGTGTGACTGTTTGAGGTTGTGGACAGGCGTCTTTTATACTGACAACAAGTTCAAACAGGTGGCATTAATACAGGTAACGAGTGGTGGACAGATGAGCCTCTTAAAGAAGAAGTTACAGGTCTGTGAGAGCCAGAAATCTTGCTTGTTTGTAGGTGACCAAATACTTATTTTCCACCATAATTTGCAAATAAATTCATTAAAAATCCTACAATATGATTTTCTGGATTTTTTTTCTCATTTTGTCTGTCATAATTGAAATGTACCTATGATGAAAATTACAGGCCTCTCTCATATTTTTAAGTAGGAGAACTTGCACAATTGGTGGCTGACTAAATACTTTTTTGCCCCACTGTAAATGCTTCACAGCGTTCAAGTAACAGACACATCTCAACATCAACGAGAATCAACTGAGGCGAGAATCAGTTCTTCATGGTCGAATTGCTGTAAAGAAACCATAGACTAAAACAGGAAGCTCCAGTGCTCAGGTCTGTTCAACGCTGGCCAGACAAATCTGATTCCATGCTTCAAGATTGCTTCGATCACGTGGATTGGGATATGTTCCGCATTGCGTCAAACAACAACATTGACGAATACGCTGTTTCGGTGTATCGGTGTATCGGTGATGTCTATTAAAGCATTCCCAAACCAGAAACCTTGGATTGATGGCAGCATTCGCAGGAAACTGGAAGCGCCAACCATTGCTTTTAACCAGGGCAAGGTGACCGGAAACATGACCGAATACAAACAGTGTAGCTATTCCCTCTGCAAGGCAATCAAACAAGCTATTAGAGAGACTAAAAACAGCTTCTATCTCAAGGCCATCAGACTGTTAAACAGCCATCACTAACATTGAGTGGCTGCTGACTCAACTCCAGCCACTTTAATAATGGAAATTGATGTAAAAAAAAGTATAACTAGCCACTTTTAACAATGCCACTTAATATAATGTTTACATACCCTACATTACTCATCTCATATGTATATACTGTACTCGATACCATCTACTGCATCTTGCCTATGCCGTTCTCTACCATCACTCATTCATATATCTTTATGTACATATTCTTCATCCCTTTACACTTCTGTGTATAAGGTAGTTGTTGTGAAATTGTTAGGTTAGATTACTCGTTGGTTATTATTGCATTGTCGGAACTAGTCCCAGAGCGCTAAGAACCTTGGCGTGATCCTGGACAACACCCTGTCATTCTCAACCAACATCAAGGCGGTGGCCCGTTCCTGTAGGTTCATGCTCTACAACATCCGCAGAGTACGACCCTGCCTCACACAGGAAGCGGCGCAGGTCCTAATCCAGGCACTTGTCATCTCCCGTCTGGATTACTGCAACTCGCTGTTGGCTGGGCTCCCTGCCTGTGCCATTAAACCCCTTCAACTCATCCAGAACGCCGCAGCCCGTCTGGTGTTCAACCTTCCCAAGTTCTCTCACGTCACCCCGCTCCTCCGTTCTCTCCACTGGCTTCCAGTTGAAGCTCGCATCCGCTACAAGACCATGGTGCTTGCCTACGGAGCTGTGAGGGGAACGGCACCTCAGTACCTCCAGACTCTGATCAGGCCCTACACCCAAACAAGGGCACTGCGTTCATCTACCTCTGGCCTGCTCGCCTCCTTTACCACTGAGGAAGTACAGCTCCCGCTCAGCCCAGTCAAAACTGTTCGCTGCTCTGGCCCCCCAATGGTGGAACAAACTCCCTCACGATGCCAGGACAGCGGAGTCAATCACCACCTTCCGGAGACACCTGAAACCCCACCTCTTTAAGGAATACCTAGGATAGGATAAGTAATCCCTCTCACCCCCCTTTAAGATTTAGATGCACTATTGTAAAGTGACTGTTCCACTGGATGTCATAAGGTGAATGCACCAATTTGTAAGTCGCTCTGGATAAGAGCGTCTGCTAAATGACTTAAATGTAAATGTAAATGTAGAAGCACAAGCTTTTCACTACACTTGCATTAACATCTGCTAACCATGTATATGTGACAAATTAAATTAAATTAGATTTTGATTTGAAACCACTACTAAAGGACATCAATAATAAGAAGAGACTTGCTTAGGCCAAGAAACACGAGCAATGGACATTAGACCAGTGGAAATTTGTCCTTTGGTCTGATGAGTCCAAATTTGAGATTTTAGGTTCCAATCGCCATGTCTTTGTGAGACGCAGAGTAGGTTAATGGATGATCTACGCATGTCTGATTCCCTCCATGAAGCATGGAGGAGGAGGTGTGATGGTGTGGGGGTGCTTTGCTAGTGACACTGTCTGTGATTTATTTTGAATTCAAGGCACACTTAACCAGCATGACTACCACAGCATTCTGCAGCGATACGCCATCCCATCTGGTTTGAGCTTAGTTTTTTAAAATTTGTTTTTCAACAGGACAATGACCCAACACACCTCCAAGCTCTGTAAAGGCTATTTGACCAAGAATGAGAGTGATGGAGTGCTGCATGAGATGACCTGGCCTCCACAATCACCCGACCTCAACCCAATTCAGATAGTTTGGGATGAGTTGGACCGCAGAGGGAAGTAAAAGCAGCCAACAAGTGCTCAGCATATGTGGAAACTCCTTTTATAGACGGTTGGAAAATCATTCCAGGTTAAGCTGGTTGAGAGAATGCCAAGAGTGTTCAAAGCTGTCATCAAGGCAAAGGCTGGCTACTTTGAAAAATATAAAGTATATTTTGATTTGTTTAACACTTGGTTACTACATGATTCAATATGGGTTATTTCAAAGTATGGATTTTTTCAGTATTATTCTATAATGTAGAAAATAGTAAAAATAAACAAAAATCGTTGAATGAGTTGGTGTGTCCAAACTTTTGACTTGTACTGTATGGGTATACGCTTGTCTGTGTATATATATTTGCTTATACTGTGTGTGTGTGTGTGTGTGTGTGTGTGTGTGTGTGTGTGTGTGTGTGTGTGTGTGTGTGTGTGTGTGTGTGTGTGTGTGTGTGTGTGTGTGTGTGTGTGTGTGTGTGTGTGTGTGTGTGTGTGTGTGTGTGTGTGTGTGTGTGTGTGTGTGTGTGTGTGTGTAAGTTTGCTTTGTAATGCTTGTTTCTGTGAGAGCCACACATTATGTTTCCAAGAATCCTAGTATCATCACTAACAGAGGCATTGTTTGTCCTCTGTATAAAACACAAAGTTATAACACTCTCAAAACACCCACTCACCATTTGCCCCAGTGGCCTGTAACTCTGAGACAACACAAAAACAGTTTTCAGACAGTTGCAGCATTGCACTGTTGTCCTCCTCCAGATACCATTTGTACATGTGATGTAGGCTTCATGTGTATGTGTTTGATACACTGAAAGTAAGTTAGAATGGGAATATTTGATTCAGTGTGTGTGAGCGTATGTAGGGGAGAGCGGGGTAAGCTGAGCCATTTTTTACATTCAGCATCACTCCGTCAAGGGAAATATAGTTTTCTTTTTAGCAAAGATACCTATATATATTTCAGGATGTTGTGCATCCCTGGAAATAATCAGAATTCATGAAACTTTACAGTTTTGAAAAAACACTGTAGCTTGCCCCAAAAAAGTGGTCTCTTGGCACAACTTATCCCAGGTATGGGGTAAATTGAGCCATGGGACAGGGTAAGTTAAGCCGTCTACAAATTTCTGTATTGAATGAAATTACCACAACATTTTAAAATCCACATCTCTCTTTTTTTCCCAAAGATGATTCAACACACACACAATTTATTTTTGTATTTGAATCATTTTAAGCATCTTTTAACACAGGCTTAACACCTAACAAAGACGTTGTACTTTTTTAAACACTTACAACATAGGCCAGGCCCTGTTGATACCTCATATCCTAATGATAATGCCTTGCATTAGCCTGGGAAGAAAACACTTGAGTTTGCTTAACTTGCCATTGGCTCAAATATTTGCTCAATTTACCCCATGGTCATTGGCTCAACTTACCCCAAGGCAAATATTTTTACTATATTAGCCCACAGCTACAAGGATGCACCTTCATCATGTTAGGTGTAGGAGCTCATATTGAAGCTTATGGAGACTCTAACTGATGTATAGAACAATCTTAAAATGATCTAGGTTGGTTTAGATACAACCATCTTGTCACCTCTAACACAATAAATTAATTTGACTTGGTGAAAATCTATTTGGACGTAAGTTGCTTACCACTTTTTCCAAGTGGTTTCTTCCTTCACAGACTTCCTAATTATTTGGTGAAATTATTAATTTTGTATATGGTTTCTGAGAAACAAGGTAGCTCAACTTACCCCTTTTGCTCAACTTCCCTACTCTCCCCAACAGTGTGTTTTTATATATGTTTATGACTGAGTTCCTGAGTGAATGAAAAATAGAAAATTATTAGGAATAACCAGCAGGGAATATGTCTATTTAAACCCTTTTTCAAAGCCATAACCATTGGAGATTCATTATTGATCAACTGCCAAGAATCCAATATTAGCCAGACCCATGACTTTGGTTAAAACATAGATTTGGTTTTAGACATAGCCCCAGTTCCTTTCCCTGAAAGATATTGTAGCTTCTTTCCAGTCCCATATCAGAAGATAGGACAAATGAGTGTGTCCATGAAAAACCGTATGAGGTAAACCCCAAGAACTGAATCAGAAAAAAACAGCTAAATCTCTCTTTCTAGTTCTGTACTGTAAAAGGACAGGAGTTCTGTTTTGTTTTTAGCTCAGCAGTAGCGCCACTCTGTGGTAAATCTAAGCTGTTCCACTAGTCTGCGAAATCAAACCAACAGATCTGAAGATCTTAGTGGGAATTAAATGACCATGAGAAAAGTGATAGATTTGATATATTTAAAGTCCTAGAAAACATTTAGACTCCGCTGGCATAAGCTGCTTTCATTAAAGCACCAGATCATTGCTCTCTGTCTGGCTCTGGTATGTTGAACAACAAACACTATTTAAAAGATGAGAAGAAGTTGGCTGTTTTTAGTGTATTATCGAATCATAATCTAAATAGAAAGAGCAAGATTGAGAGAAAAAGGTGGTGGGAGTGTCACCTCTCGTTCTGTATCCATGTCATGTGTCGTTATACGAGTACTTATACTACTTAATTCCAGCCTTATTCCAGTCTAGGCCACCGCATTGGTGGGGCTTGACAAGCAGCAGTGTGTTTGGTAACAAAGCTGTGTCCCACAGTAAACTCTGATCAGGCAGGACTATGTGTATTTGGATGGAATGAGAAGCTTGAGGGAGTCACCCTGCCAGACAGGTGGAATATCAGAGAAAATAAAGAACAGACAAAATAAGATTATGACAGAGGCATCATGGGAAAGGTCTGTTGGGCAGGCTTTGCTGAGTCATCTCTTTGCCTCCTTCTTCCTTGTTTCCCCGACAGTTCTGTCTTCAACACCACTGGACTGTTTACTCTGTTCTGACTGCAACTCTCACGTAGACCTGTGTAATGGGTCATAAACAAATCTGTGTTGTTTTTAAGCCACAAATCACATCATTTGTAAAAATAGGAGACCGGTCTTCACAAACCATGAATGACACATTAGAACAGTGTTCAAACTGGGGAGCCACAAGATGGTGAGGTAAGTATGACTGTAAGAGAAATACCTCTCATTGGTCAGGAGGACAACACAAGGGGGAAGTGTGTTGGCTTGAGGGGGACTTTGGCACAACAGTCATACCTGTCTGCTTCAAAAAGATGTCCAATAAGGCAATGGATTAACTGAATGAAATGGGGGGAAAACCTTGCATGACACTCGTGATTACACGACATAATTTCCTAACACTGTGTTACAGTGGCTCAGAGAGGACAATATAAGAGGGAAAGGGATAGTCGGTTTGTTTCAGACTTAAGGTGGCATAGGTCTCAACGTATTTGTGGTTTGTAGAGAGAGATGGAAATGGCCATTCAATAATCCCCTCTTGAAATCCTCAGTAATTGGGATGAGGTGAGAGAGCATGCTGGCTGACTTGAGACACCTGGTGTCTACATTAAGAGTCCTCCTCTGACTCCTCCTCTGATCCTCATGTCGTCCGGCAGACTATGGGATGGAGAAGGGAAATGCACCGACGTAAATGGGCCTGTGTGGGAAACCTGCATTCACCGGTCACTCACTGGAAGGACACAGGAAAAGAGGTGGATTAGGAAGTGACTTCTGTATCTTTACACGGTTGTTGGGTGGTGTACCATATCTACAGAGAATACTTTTTTGGGCAGTTTGAACAATATCTTCTCAAGAGGCAGAGTGAGTCGAAACCAGTTAGAATTTTGAGGTAAGTGCATTCTTCAGGGATGGGTTTTAAAAGATGTTCTGCCAGAGACGTTCTACTAGAGACAGTTTTGAAGATTCAATTATAGATTGTGTTCTTTATAATGATCTTCTAGAAATGTGCATGCTCAGGTGAACGATAATTGAACCGAGCACAACAGTTGTTGACTGTTTTCTGCCGTGAAGAGGCAATGGTTCAGGACGCTCAACTGCATTTCAGTCTGTGCTCTGGACATCAAAGACGATGTAGAACAAATGCTCAAGGTTATATTATAGATGGTTCCGTGTTTTGCAAATAGAGTGCCTTTAATCTTGCATAAGAGGCTTTGTAACCCCAGGGACTCTGTTGATGTGTTATACATCAGCATCTCTGAAACACCTGTCTCCCTGGGTGACCACTATCCTCAGTGGTCCTCTGTCTATCTATTGGTTTCTCAACCCTCCATTTGTTCTTTAACAGTGTGGCACCCTGATGTGGGGTCGCTGGGGTCGTTGAAACACTTGTGAGAAATTGGCACAACTGTACAATTAGTGTGAGGATACATGTATCTGTGATGCATCTGTGATGCGTTATGCATCAGTAATACGTATATCCAACATCTCAACATCTCTGAGGCTTTTCCTCGTAAGCGAAAAACAACCAGAGACGTTTCAATGGCGAAGATGCGAGGATGGCCTGGTACAGGTGTGGCTGGATTTAAAGCCCAAACACGAGCCGCTGAAGTCCCACGTGTGACTCTTTTTCTTCTTAGTGTGAATTTAGCATTGTGTTCAGAAGGGCTTTCAGATGCTAATCCAGTTATTCATTTACATTACATTACATTTAAGTCATTTAGCAGCACTGAAGGCACGTTGAGTTCGCTCAGCCACAACAGTTCTGTTGCCATACACAGAGATTAAATGGGCAATCTAGGACAACAATAAACCGGTCACTTATTTGGTAAACAGCTGAGGGATAGGGCTGGAGAAGTGTAACCACTCTCAAAGAGATAAACCATCATTATCCCTGATGGAGAATTATGTTGCATTTCCTCCAGTCAATCTGTCAATCATATCAGAGAAATGTGTTGTTGATCTATAGATCATTCTAATGGCCCATTGAATGGCTCTGTGGTTTTGCCTCAACTCCAATGTTAACACAATCAACAGACGGGTCTGACCCCTGGTTTATTTCCCAGGTGTGTGCCCATGCCAGACTGCGTTTTAGTCTCTGACATTTGACCCCTCTTGTTCTGTTTCTCAAAGCTCCAGTTGTGATGTAGGCTGAGGGTCCAGTTCCATCTCTCCCAAGATGGCTGCCGTGAAGAACTCTGTGTCTGAGGAACACCTCCTGGGCAAAGGCCCTGACAAGGACGCCTCAGAGGTGTCTTTGTCAGGGAGTGTGTTAGACTCTGGCAGTGTCCTCTCAGATGACTCAGTGCTTCCAGACTACGAGCAGGAAGGTGATTCACAGGGTACTGCCAACACGCTGTATGATGTGTGCACTCGGAATGACCCCCTGACGCTCCGAAAGGTTCTGGAGAGAGGGGTTACAAAAGAGGAGGTCATGGCGGTAGACCACAACGGCTGGGTATGGGTCTCTCTTGCTAGCTTTGGTGGTGTATGATCCAGCGAGTCCTGAGTGTTACTAGTTCTAATACCAGGAGCATCATGCTCCTGTATG
This sequence comes from Oncorhynchus gorbuscha, assembly GCF_021184085.1. Classification (NCBI taxonomy): domain Eukaryota; kingdom Metazoa; phylum Chordata; class Actinopteri; order Salmoniformes; family Salmonidae; genus Oncorhynchus; species Oncorhynchus gorbuscha. The sequence continues at coordinate 35,464,021 of NC_060175.1, read as the reverse complement.
AAGACACAGAATCAGGTCATGTATAATTGTTGTTGGACTTAATTGCAGCCTTCACTCTGACGCAGTCAGATTTTTTTCTTCATCAGTTTAATCCACATTTTTTTTACCCAACAGACTGGACTGATGGTGGCGTGCTATAAGGGTTTTTTGGACATTGTGCAATCTCTTTACCACTGTCCCTACCTGGACATAAATCACCAGGACAACGATGGCAACACAGCACTGATGATCGCTGCACAAGCAGGTGAGCCACTCTCACCAGACCTATTACTAAATACTACACAGTGAAACGTCATTAGCACATGGTTGCATCCCAAATGGAACCTATTACCTTTATAGAGTACAACCAAAGATTTTTATAACTAATCCAGGGTATACCAGAGCCTGTCGTTTCCAATGGGAGAAAATGAATCATAATGGGCAGAACAAGCAAGGTGGTGGGCAGAGCCAAGCACAAGATAGTGAGATCCTATTGGCGCGTTCTAGTATTTATTTGAATATTTCCCTTGGGGAACGTATACCCTGTGAAGTATGCGTGTGCAATAACTCATTTTGCCCTTGCACTCCTTTTAAACAACTACATTTAAAAAACAACTTTGACAAAGGGTAAAGTCTACAAAACACAGTCCACCTTTATTTAACCAGGTATGCAAGTTGAGAACAAAGTTCTCATTTACAAATGTGACTTGGCCAAGATAAAGCAAAGCAGTTCGACACATACAACAACACAGAGTTACACATGGAGTAAAACAAACATACAGTCAATAATACAGTAGAAACAAGTCTATATACGATGTGAGCAAATGAGGTGAGATAAGGGAGGTAAAGGCAAAAAAAGGCCATGGTGGCAAAGTAAATACAATATAGCAAGTAAAACACTGGAATGGTAGATTTGCAGTGGAGGAATGTGCAAAGTAGAAATAAAAATAATGGGGTGCAAAGGAGCAAAATAAATAAATAAATGCAGTAGGGGAAGAGGTAGTTGTTTGGGCTAAATTATAGATGGGCTATGTACAGGTGCAGTAATCTGTGTGCTGCTCTAACAGCTGGTGCTTAAAGCTAGTGAGGGAGATAAGTGTTTCCAGTTTCAGAGATTTTTGTAGTTCGTTCCAGTCATTGGCAGCAGAGAACTGGAAGGAGAGGCGGCCAAAGGAAGAATTGGTTTTGGGCGTGACCAGAGAGATATACCTGCTGGAGCGCGTGCTACAGGTGGGTGCTGCTATGGTGACCAGCGAGCTGAGATAAGGGGGGACTTTACCTAGCAGGGTCTTGTAGATGACCTGGAGCCAGTGGGTTTGGCGACGAGAGTGAAGCGAGGGCCAGACAACGAGAGCGTACAGGTCGCAGTTGTGGGTAGTATATGGGGCTTTGGTGACTAAATGGATGGCACTGTGATAGACTGCATCCAATTTATTGAGTAGGGTATTGGAGGCTATTTTGTAAATGACATTTACTTGTATTTAAGAGCAGTTGGAGGCCACGGAAGGAGAGTTTTAATGGCATTGAAGCTCGTTTGGAGGGTTGTTAACAGTGTCCAAAGAAGGGCCAGAAGTATACAGAATGGCGTCGTCTGCATAGAGGTGGATCAGAGACTCACCAGCAGCAAGAGCGACATCATTGATATATAAAGAGAAGAGAGTCGGCCCAATAATTGAACCCTGTGGCACCCCCATAGAGATTGTCAGAGGCCCGGACAACAGGCCCTCTGATTTGACACACTGAACTCTATCAGAGAAGTAGTTGGTGAACCAGGTGAGGGTAGCCTAGTGGTTAGAGAGTTGGACTAGTAACCGGAAGGTTGCAAGTTCAAACCCCCGAGCTGACAAGGTACAAATCTGTCATTCTGCCCCTGAACAGGCAGTTAACCCACTGTTCCTAGGCCGTCATTGAAAATAAGAATTTGTTCTTAACTGACCTGCCTAGTTAAATAAAATAAAAATAATTTGAGAAACCAAGGCTTTTGAGTCTGCCGATGTGGTGATTGACAGAGTCGAAAGCCTTGGCCAGGTCAATGAACACGGCTGCACAGTATTGTTTCTTATCAATGGCGGTTAAGATATCGTTTAGGACCTTGACCAGCTCTGAAACCAGATTGCATAGCGGAGAATGTGCGGTGGGATTTGAAATAGTCGGTAATCTGTTTGTTGACTTGGCTTTCGAAGACCTTAGAAGGCAGGGTAGGATAGATATAGGTCTGTAGCAGTTTGGGTCCAGAGTGTCCCCCCCTTTGAAGAGGGGGGTGACCGCAGCTGCTCCAAACGAGCTTCAATGCCATACAACACTCCTTCCGTGGCCTCCAACTGCTCTTAAACGCTAGTAAAACCAAATGCATGCTTTTCAACCGATCGCTGCCTGCACCCGCACACCCGACTAGCATCACCACCCTGGATGGTTCCGACCTAGAATATGTGGACATCGATAAGTACCTAGGTGTCTGGCTAGACTGTAAACTCTCCTTCCAGACTCATGTCAAACATCTCCAATCAAATCTAGTCGTCGTCTTTCTATTCCGCAACAAAGCCCCCTTCACTCACGCCGCCAAACTTACCCTTGTAAAACTGACTATCCTACCGATCCTCAACTTCGGCGACGTCATCTACAAAATATTTTCCAATACTCTACTCAGCAAACTGGATGCAGTTTATCAAAGTGCCTGTCACTGGAACGAACTGCAAAAATCGCTGAAGTTTGAGACTTTTATCTCCCTCACCAACTTCAAACATCTGCTATCTGAGCTGCTAACCGATCGCTGCAGCTGTACATAGTCTATCGGTAAATAGCCCACCCAATTTTATCTACCTCATCCCCATACTGTTTATATTTATTTACTTTTCTGCTCTTTTGCACACCATTATCTCTACCTGTACATGACCATCTGATCATTTATCACTGCAAAATTGTAATTATTCGCCTACCTTCTCATGCCTTTTGCACACAATGTATATAGACTCTCTTTTTTCTACTGTGTTATTGACTTGTTAATTATTTACTCCATGTGTAACTCTGTGTTGTATGTTCACACTGCTATGCTTTATCTTGGCCAGGTCGCAGTTGTAAATGAGAACTTGTTCTCAACTAGCCTACCTGGTTAAATAAAGGTGAAATTAAAAAAATATATTTAAAAAAAAAACATCTTTGGGAATCTCAGACGACACAAAAGAGAGGTTGAACAGGCTGGTAATAGTGGTCGCAACAATTTCGGCCGATTGTTTTAGAAAGAAAGGGTCCCGATTGTCTAGCTCTGCTGATTTGTAGGGGTCCAGATTTTGCAGCTCTTTCAGAACACCAGCAGACTGGATTTGAGAAAAGGAGAAATGGGGAAGGCTTGGGCGAGTTGCTGTGGGGGGTGCAGTGCTGTTGACCGGGGTATGGGTAGCCAAGTGGAAAGCATGGCCAGCCGTCGCAAAATGCTTGTTGAAATTCTCAATTATGGTGGTTTTATCGGTGATGACAGAGTTTCCTATCCTCAGTGCAGTGGGCTGCTGGGAGGAGGTGTTCTTATTCTCCATGGACTTTACAGTGCCCCATAACTTTTTTGAGTTTGTGTTGCAGGAAGCAAATTTCTGCTTGAAAAAGCTAGCCTTGACTTTTCTAACTGCCTGTGTATATTGGTTTCTAACTTCCTTTAAAAGTTGCATATCACGAGGTCTGTTCGATGCTAATGTAGAACGCCACAGGATGTTTTTGTGTTGGTTAAGGGCAGTCTGGTCTGGAGAGAACCAAGGGCTATATCTGTTCCTGGTTCTAAATTTCTTGAATGGGGCATGCTTATTTAAAATGGTGAGGAAGACATTTAAAAAAATAACCAGGCATCCTCTACTGATGGGATGAGGTCAATATCTTTCCAGGATACCCGGGCCAGGTTGATTAGAAGGCCTGCTCGCTGAAGTGTTTCAGGGAGCGTTTGACAGTGATGAGTGGAGGTTGTTTGACCGCTTACCCATTACGGATGCAGGCAATGAGGCAGTGATCGCTGAGATCTTGGTTGAAAACAGCAGAGGTGTATTTAGAGGGCAAGTTGGTTAGGATGATATCTATGAGGGTGCCCGTGTTTACGGCTTTGGGGTAGTACCTGGTAGGTTCATTGATAATTTGTGTGAGATTGAGGGCATCAAGCTTAGATTGTAGGATGGCTGGGGTGTTAAGCATGTCCCAGTTTAGGTCACCTAGCAGCACAAGCTCTGAAAATAGATGGGGGGCAATCAGTTCACATATGGTGTCCAGAGCACAGCTGGGGGCAGAGGGTGGTCTATAGCAGGCGGCAACAGTGAGAGACTTGTTTTTAGAGAGGTGGATTTTTGAAAGTAGAAGTTCAAATTGTTTAGGTACAGACCTGGATAGTAGGACAGAACTCTGCAGGCTATCTCTGCAGTAGATTGCAACACCGCCCCCTTTGGTCATCCTATCTTGTCTGAAAATGTTGTCGTTAGGGATGGGGATTTTAGAGTTTTTGGTGGTCCTCCTAAACCAGGATTCAGACACGGCTAGGATATCCGGGTTGGCAGAGTGTGCTAAAGCAGTGAATAAAACAAACTTAGGGAGGAGGCTTCTAATGTTAACATGCATGAAACCAAGGCTATTACAGTTACAAAAGTCATCAAAAGAGAGCGCCTGGGGAATATAGGTGGATTCACCTCTATATCACCAGAGGAACAGAGGAGGAGTAGGCTAAGGGTACGGCTGAAAGCTATGAGAATTGGTCGTCTAGGATGTCTGGAATAGCGAGTAAAAGAAGAAGGTTTCTGGGGGCGGTACAGATTACAGATTATAGTTTTGGAAAGAGAAAATTGAATAGAGATCAAATGTTTAATCGATGAGAAAATTAGCAGAATGTTGGCCAAAACCACTCCATCTTCTCCCACTGCCGGCCACTGGGCTTCCTCTCCTCACCTTATTTGGTAGTGAGATGGAAACGCCCTCCAGATTTTTCACATTAAAACATCCAGTGAAATATCTGGCTCATTGTTCTATCTGTGGTACTTACTACTTCAAAAGTAGTGCACTACATAGGAAATAATGGTGACATTTGTGACAGGCCTTAAGTATTTTCGATGGCGCCTCATGATACCCTGAACCCATTCTCACCCTGTATCCTTCTCCAGGTCACACCATTACAGTGACCTACATCCTAAACTACTACCCCGGGGCAGACACAGAGATCCGGGACTGCCGTGGCTTCACCGCACTCATTAAAGCTGCCATGCAGGGCCGAGACGATGTGGTGTCTTCCCTCGTCATGGCCGGTGAGTGAGAGGCCTCCTCCACTTCAACGCTACCATACACACCATACTGTAGTCATGAGAAAACATCTTATGAATGTTTAGATAACCTGAGAAATTGATGTTACAAGTATAAAAACATAATTCTGACCCTAATTTACCTGCGTATACTGGGTATAAGCCTTCATTGTATGTTTGTGCAGTTCACAGTTCACAGTTCACATAGCTCACATGTATTATCAGACACACAACAGTGTGTCCGCTGACATTAAATTAATTAAATTACTTCAGAGACTCCAAAGGGTATACTTCTAAACAGAAGTAAGGCCCAGAGAGTGAGAGAGGAGGAAGAGATAGTTATACACACACATTTCTGGGATTAGCCTATGCTTTTTCCCAGGCAGCAATGTTGCTGACTCAGGCAATTGGCAATTATAAAATCTCTGTTCTATTTGGGGTTGAGCATGAACCCACAAATTGAAGGGCTAAGGTTATAGGACGTGTGTAGTAATGTGTTTGGGATGGATGTACCTGTGGTGTGTCTGCCAATGTTTGCAGTCAACTTTCTCTGGTTGGGAGCATGTGTTAGTGACGGATGCCAGGTTTAAGGGATCAATTAGGGGGCACACTCTGGTGTAATCTTTGTCTTGGCTGCCGGGAGATTAGCGAAGTTTTTTACTCCAGATATGTTGTCCTCTTTTCACAAGATCAGTAGTATCCACTGGAGTCACAGTCACTCATTTGTCAATATGCTAAAAGAGTTGAGGAAAACATGCTCAGCTAACTGAAGCCTTTCCCCCATCACATTAAAGATAATTAATTCTCCCCTCTATCCATCATAAACCAAGAAGCATCTATGTTTTCTTATTCATGTAGCACATGATTATCATTATGGTGCTATAATATAGATCTATATGCAATGGAATGTGAATGAAAGTGTTTCAATGGAGAAATATTATGACCTGAAAGCTATTTTATTTTTTCCCTTCACTGCTATTTCTCTTCCAGGTGCAGACCTAAATGCAATAGACACCAGGAAGCAGAAGTGTGCGCGGGACTGGGCACTAAAGACGGGCCGCTACGAGACCTTGAGCCGCCTCCGCCGCCTCAACCTGCGGCCTAGAGCCGAGCAGTTTACTGAGAGCTACGTCCCCGAGTGGCCAGAACTGAAAGTGCTGGTGGCCAAAGCCACAGCCAACAAGAGCACCGGCCAGATGATCACCCAGCGCATCAAGTCCACCTTCAGCTTCAATTTTCTCCAAGACCCCCAGGACAACGGGGTCTTGGACCATATGGTGCGTATCACCACCAGCATCCATAGCCCTTTGGTGGCCACCGCCTGCCGGCCGCTATGCCCCACCAGCCCCCCCGAGGTGGGAAAGAGGCGCTTGGCCGTGCCTGAGCTGAGGAAGAAGCACTCAGAGAAGAAGCTGGAGGAGAGCTCTGTGTGCCACAGCAACGGCTCCGTCTCCGTCTCCTCCATCATTCCACACATCCACTTGGCCGAGACCATCGCCACGTCTTGCTGTGTGGACACAGAGCGCAGGGGCAGTATTATCTCTATAGCCTCCACCGGGGTGCGCACCTTCATGCCCAGGAACATGGCCCACAGGAATAGTGTGTTCCCTTCCGGCTGCATCCCCAAGATCCAGATAGTGAAGTCTGGAGAGCCCATGCCTAGGAAGGAAAAAAAGAAGAAGAGGCACAAGGGTCACCTGGAGCTGCCCGTATGAAAGTACAAAGCAGAGAAGCAAGAGAAGAAGGAGAAGAAGAAAGCAGAGAAAGAAAAAGAGAAGGCCAAGAAGGAAAAGGAAAGGAAAAAGAAGAGAGAGAAGTAGTGAGATGTCTAAAGCTGCCAATTTATTTCGATGCCACACATTTCCAATAACTTCCTATATATTTTTCCTGGAGTTATACTCCAAACATCTGAATTATGAAGTACTGTTCAAATTACTCAAAGGTTTGGACTCGGTTTTATGGCCAATGCAGTAAAATGGATTCTTTAAAGGCCATCGTATTCATACTGCTTTGTAAAGTGTTTTTTTTTTTTTACAGGACCAGTAAAGGCCCAGTGCACTATATTTGTGAAATTTTTATAACTGAATGTATTCAAGTGTTTACCAGCATTTGCAACTTGAGTCTGATAATTATTTGTATAAAACAGTTCATCTGAAAATACTTCTGGAATATACAGGAAAGTATTTCGAATAATAATTCTGGAATATACAGGAAAGCATTCAGACCTATTGACTTTTTGACATTTTGTTATGTTACAGCCTTATTCTAAAATGTTTTTTTTGTTTTTTAAATTATCCTCAGCAATCTACACACAATAACCCATAATGACAAAGCGAAAACATGCTTTTAGAAATGTTTGCACATTTATTAATATATAAAAAACAGAAATACCTTATTTACATAAGTATTCAGACCCTTTGCTATGAGACTCCATATTAAGCTCAGGTGCATCCTGTTTCCTTTGTTGTTGTTTTTTACCTTTATTTAACTAGGCAAGTCAGTTAAGAACATAAATCTTATTTTCATGACGGCCTAGGAACAGTGGGTTAACTGCCTTGTTCATCCTTGAGATGTTTCTTCAACTTAATTTGAGTCCACCTGTGGTAAATTGATTGAAAAGGCACACACCTGTCTTTAGAAAGTCCCACCAATTGCTTTGGCATTATGGGGTACTGTATGTAGATCGATGAGGATTTTTTTTAAATACGTAACAAAATGTGGTAAAAGTTAAGGGGTCTGAATACTTTCCGAATGCATCTTTCACAATGGTATATTTATACAATAAAGTCACGAACACACATATATATATACACATATATATATATACACACACACACACACCACACACACACACACACACACACACGTATGTATGTGTATAAATGTATGTATGTACAGTGGGGCAAAAAAGTATTTAGTCAGCCACCAATTGTGCAAGTTCTCCCACTTAAAAAGATGAGAGAGGCCTGTAATTTTCATCATAGGTCAACTATGACAGACAAAATGAGGAAAAAAATCCAGGAAATCACATTGTAGGATTTTTAATGAATTTATTTGCAAATTATGGTGGAAAATAAGTCACCTACAAACAAGCAAAATTTCTGGCTCTCACAGACCTGTAACTTCTTCTTTAAGAGGCTCCTCTGTCCTCCACTCGTTACCTGTATTAATAGCACCTGTTTGAACTTGTTATCAGTATAACAGACACCTGTCCACAACCTCAAACAGTCACACTCTAAACTCCACTATGGCCAAGACCAAAGAGTTGTCAAAGGACACCAGAAACAAAATTGTAGACCTGCACCAGGCTGGGAAGACTGAATCTGCAATAGGTAAGCAGCTTGGTTTGAAGAAATCAATTGAGGGAGCAATTATTAGGAAATGGAAGACATACAAGACCACTGATAATCTCCCTCGATCTGGGGCTCCACGCAAGATCTCACCCCGTGATCACAAGAACCTAGTGAATGACCTGCAGAGAGCTGGGACCAAAGCCTACCATCAGTAACACACTATGCCGCCAGGGACTCAAATCCTGTAGTGCCAGACGTGTCCCCCTGCTTAAGCCAGTACATGTCCAGGCCCGTCTGAAGTTTGCTAGAGAGCATTTGGATGATCCAGAAGAAGATTGGGAGGATGTCATATGGTCAGATGAAACTAAAATACAACTTTTCGGTAAAAACTCAACTCGTCGTGTTTGGTGACAAAGAATGCTGAGTTGCATCCAAAGAACACCATACCTACTGTGAAGCATGGGGGTGGAAACATCATGCTTTGGGGCTGTTTTTCTGCAAAGGGGCCAGGACGACTGATCCGTGTAAAGGAAAGAATGAATGGGGCCATGTATCGTGAGATTTTGAGTGAAAACCCACTTCCATCAGCAAGGGCATTGAAGATGAAACGTGGCTGGGTCTTTCAGCATAACAATGATCCCAAACACACCGGGCAACGAAGGAGTGGCTTCGTAAGAAGCATTTCAAGGACCTGGAGTGGCCGAGCCAGTCTCCAGATCTCAACCCCATAGAAAATATTTGGAGGGAGTTGAAAGTCTGTGTTGCCCAGCAACAGCCCCAAAACTTCACTGCTCTAGAGGAAATCTGCATGGAGGAATGGGCCAAAATACCAGCAACAGTGTGTGAAAACCTTGTGAAGACTTACAGAAAACGTTTGACCTCTGTCATTGCCAACAAAGGGTATATAACAAAGTATTGAGTGTCCTTTGACAGCTCTTTGGTCTTGGCCATAGTGGAGTTTGGAGTGTGACTGTTTGAGGTTGTGGACAGGTGTCTTTTATACTGACAACAAGTTCAAACAGATGCCATTAATACAGGTAACGAGTGGAGGACAGAGGAGCCTCTTAAAGAAGAAGTTACAGGTCCATGAGAGACAGAAATCTTGATTGTTTGTAGGTGACCAAATACTTATTTTCCACCATAATTTGCAAATACATTCATTAAAAATCCTACAATGTGATTTTCTGGATTTTTTTTCTTTCTCATTTTGTCTGTCATAGTTGAAGTGTACCTATGATGGAAATTACAGGCCTCTCTCATCATGTGTATATATAAATGTATGTATGTATGTATGTATGTATGTATGTATGTATGTATGTATGTATGTATGTATGTATGTATGTATGTATGTATGTATGTATGTATGTATGTATGTATGTATGTATGTATGTATGTATGTATGTATGTATGTATGTATGTATGTATGTATGTATGTATGTATGTATGTATGTGTTGGTGACTTTATTGTGTAAATAAACCATTGTGAAAGATGCCTGTTTATGATGTAATTTGATTCTGTGCTGTTTACCGTGGACCTAAAATGGAGGGCTGAGGCTATTTTAAGATGTAGGAGTCAGGACTGAGTTTTGTAAATCAAGTCTTCAACGCTCTTAGTTGATGCGGAAATTGACCCACTATGCTGTTTACTTTCTCAATCTACATCATATCGCTGAGTCTAATTTTAAAATAGTAATCCTCTGACATGAAGTCAAAGGTATAATGGGCCATGCCATCCGAGGTACATTTTAATTTATTTAAATGTTTAACATTTGAATGATGTATGAGCCAGATACAAGCATGCAACAGTGCAATGTTGGCACCTGCTATTTTCAGGTGTAAAAAGAACTTGACAGACTTCACTTGGGCTACACTTTACCTCAAATCTGCCACCAGAGGGCGACCTTGTTTCTCTTTTTTCATTCCTCACGGCTTTACTCAAGACTGTCGACGCAGTCTGACTGGAAATACTACAATCAAGGTAAAATGATCAAAGTACAATAAGTGAATGAAACTACAAGACGGCATCGATTTAAAAATGCTACTTTTAATATCAGAGTGTAATAGGCAAAATTCATGAGCTCTAGCTAAACTTATCAAAATGGAAATGTATTTGACATGACTTATTGGTCACACTTACAAAAATTATACAACAAAAGAATACTAATGCAAAAAAAAAGACATTGGTTCTTTGGATTATACTTCACCTTAATCCACATTTTGACCCCCCCAAAATAATGCATTTGTGTCCCACACTCCTATCCATCAGATAATGTGTCTTACAGTATGTCAGTATATGGTTGAAGGCAGTGTTTCCTCTCTACACTTCTCTCTGTGTAAACTATGTGTAGGCCTGTCGGGGTATGGTTGTAAATATCTGTATGTGTGGGAGTCAGTGAACTTCAGAGAGATAATACCCCTTCAAAGCCTCCGCCTGTCTGGTCAGTCTGGCAACCTAGGGCGTGGTGGGGGTTGACTGGGGGCCAAGGGCAGAGTATGTTTTAGATTTAGGGGGATTAGGCGTTGCCATAATGTACAGACCAATCCCCCTATAAAGGTAGAGGACACTAGATTATGGTCTGGAGCTAATTCAAAGGAGTTCAACCTTTATGCAAATACTTACAAATGGAATTAGGCTATAGTTCGTATAATATGCATGACTTTAATTTATGTAACCAAAGATATTACAAAGTTTATTTCGGGTAAATGTCTGCTCTTTTAGTTATTTGAATGCTGGACAAATGGAGAGTTACAGAGGAAAAAAGAGCTTCTATTTATTTATTTTTACGAAAGAGAGAGAGAGAGATCATGAGTGCTTCACTGGATTCGGTATCTAGATGGTAATCATGAGTAATTAAATCAACTCGTGTTGTATGCACACATCTCGTATTATCGGTTCCAGGAGAAATGTTGGGAGTATACATGTACTGTTGCAAGACAGAGCTGCATTGCTTTGAACACTACACTCCCACTGGTACACACTGTTTGAATCAATGTTGTTTTGACGTAATTTCAATTAAATTACATTGAATCAACATGGAATAGATGTTGAATTAACATCTGTGCCCTGTGGGCTGTTCCTTATGACTGCATTAAATAATACTGGATACTTACTATGATGTACAAAACTATTCTTGAATGTGTTCAGCACAATGTGTGTGTGTGTGTGTGTGTGTGTGTGTGTGTGTGTGTGTGTGTGTGTGTGTGTGTGTGTGTGTGTGTGTGTGTGTGTGTGTGTGTGTGTGTGTGTGTGTGTGTGTGTGTGTGTGTGTGTGTGTGTGTGTGTGTGTGTGTGTGTGTGTGTGTGTGTGTGTGTGTGTGTGTGTGTGTGTGTGAGAGAGAGCGAGAGATAGAAGAGAGGGAGAGATACAATAAACTGGATCAAACTAGCTCCCTCTATATGTGACATACATGAGCAGGACCACACCCTCTTCTACTGTGGACAAATGAATCAATCCAAGGTGGAGCTGAACGGAAAGACAGTATTAGGTAACTCTGATGCCTCTACAATGTAACACAGTACAATGACAATGGAGGGATTGCTGTACTGTGTCCAGCCTAAAGGCACATTTCGGTGTCTAGGAGGGTTGGACACGGCTCTCTCAAAAAGATGGAGTTGATTTCTGTGTCCTCTTTTTTAGATGTATGGTGTCAATTTCAATGCATACACACTGTTTATTTTTCAGAAGTTCAGTAGCATAGTCTGATAAAGTGGGGGCAGTGGTATGGGTTATTGGGGCAGCTTTACTGGGGTGGTTTACTAGTTGTTAGAGCACTGGTCCAGTAACTGAAAGGTTGCCTGATTTAATCCCTGAGCTGAAAAGGTAAAAATTCTACCCCTGAACAAGGCAGTTTTGTAAATAAGAATGTGTTCTTAGCTGACTTGCCAAGTTACATTTAAAAAATATTATAGAGATCATGTTCTATGTGGGTGGTACGATGTTAAAGGCCTATTCAATATTTAAACACCCTGGGTATAAAATCACATGATCATATTACATTATTTGAATTTAAAGTTTATATTTTAAGCCTTGACCAGACGTTACATTGTGCTTTCTAATCTTATCTAGTTTATTTTATCGCCCTACTTCAAAATAACAGCTAGTTAGCCATTCCTCTCCTTTAAATTCTCCACACCCCTTTAAGGCGTCTGTCTGCTGGCTGGCTGGAGCTGTGTGTCCAATGATGTATATTTAAATCGTTGGTTGTGTCTCGCACTGCTGTCAATACCACACCACCCAACATATTAATGCAATGCAATGGGAATATAACGATCATGGCTAAGAAACAAATATTGTTAACGCTTCTCGTCCTGGGCTTATTCAGAAGTTATGATGGTGAGTATAACGCTTTTTTTTTTACGCCTGTGGTTATTTATTTACTTGGTTTGTGCGACTGGGGCTGACATCGCTTGGCACAACAACATGGCGCACGTAACGTTATTTGGTATCAAGCAAGCAGAGTTCGCAAATTAGACCTGATTTTTATTGTATTTTTTACTGGTAGTTCATTGTTTAAATAGAGCAGAAATAAATTAAGAGAAGCAGCTACATACCCTTCTTCACTGCGTTGTTTAAGGATGCATCATAACTAGCTAGCTACTTGAGAATATCACAACGCCAGCTAAGTCTCTGGCCAGCTAGTAGCTAATTGTCAGCTACGATCACGTTAGTAAGTTAACATCTCAGCGAGCGCATTTTTTTGGGATTTGGTAAGAACAGTCAAGGTTAGCTATCTACCAAGGATCTTCCACCATTCATTGACACCCAACACAATAATCAAATAGCAGCAGTTTGAGTCATCTGATCAAAGTTAAATGAAGGCAGTTGCTGTATTCTCAAAAGCTAATATGGAAATCTTGGTTTTATTTATAATAAACGACCACATAATATTACATATCATATTATCAGCTTCAGGGTCAGATTCATACAGGTATGATATCCTTATTCCTAAATGTGAGTTTGTTTTTTCATCATTTTCAGTGAGAACATATTTGCTTATCTGCTTTTTAACAGTTTCTGATAGTGTGTAGACTATGCTCTGCACACACGATAACGAGTGGTTTTTAAAGTGAAGCTCTCAATCTTTTGCTGAAACTACAACACAATGCGGGACTGAGGCTGACCTATTTAGCTTTCAAGAGCTGCTGTACATTGCAAAATGAGCCATTGTGTGGTGTTCTACCCATCAGCCTGAATACACTATGGCTTACACTGTAGCTATCATTATTGGATACACTATTTAATTTATAAAGGAGGAAATTAGATGTTAAACAGAAGTTGAGGGACGTACCTCACAGTAGTCAGGGCAGTGTGTGTGTCAGAGATGGAGAGCGATGTTATGTGAATCTGACAGTTGAACCTTAGAGGTTGTCAGGGCCAGTAGCAGAATGTGAGAGTGGGTTCATGCACCTCATTCAGTTGAAGTCTGGGTGCTTTTGTGTCAGAAATGAGGGCAGGGATGAAGTTAGGCAGAAAGAGGCGACCTCCATCTTGTAGGCTACCCAGGGGCAGGTCCACTGCTGCTACACCCCCACCCTCTGCATGAACATGCAGCCCCAGTGAACATGAACCTCATCTGATGGAGCAGATCAATGGAGGACTGATACAACTGTAATGCAGCAAGAAGCTGCCTTTTTCACTCACTCAACAAACTGTTCAACAATGAGCAAACAGAACACACCCCCCCTCAGCCTCAGTTCCTCCTCTCCCTGGCCTTTAGTGCTTTTCAAGGTCTATAAACAGTCTGTCCCTCCTGATAAACCCCATAATTGTGCACTCATGTTTGAATAACATGGATGATATGGTTTGGCTCTACTGTGGTTGGGTGCTTGTCTTTAGCGTTGTCTTATCAAACACAGATTGCATGTATACAGTCCTTTTACATTTAATCTGGGCACAGCAAGGGGCTCTGTTGTATCCATATTTTGTTTTTTTTAAGCCCAAAAAGTTGGATAATGGTGATTTTTTTTTTCCAGCTTGTTATCTGATCTGCCCGACTGAATGGTGTTAAAAGCCTGAATAAAAAATCACAGCTTTTCTTTGCAACTGACTCATTGTGAAAGTTTGAGCCTGTTTCAACCTTTAAGTCCTGTTTCTGTAGGCCTATTTGATTGCTGTTCTCCAGATTTGTCACTTTAGGCAACGTTGAATGGGGTGGGGACCACAAAAAAATCTTAACTCATGAGGGGCCGCAGCTGCTCGCGGGTCTGCCGTACCCACATCCGCCTTCTATCTGTTGAGTTTAGGAAGATTTGCGTTGACGAAAAAAAAGGTGTGTGTTGAGTTTGAACTTAACTCATTATGACATTATACTGAAAAAACAATAAATAGTTTGCATAACTGTGACTGAAAATCTGGTAATTAACATGATTATGACATAAAGTGACCTGAATGGCACAACACTACATTTGGTAGTTTTAATTATGACAGACAATTGCAATACCACAACATCATAACCCGGTGACATAAACATCACAGCAATGTACAAGACAATGTTCAGTTTGCCTCTTTCCTCCTTCTCTCTACCCTTCCTCTTTCCCGCTCCCCCACTCCCTTCACACAGCCCTGTCTCCAAACAATACCTGTACTGTGTTTGACTTCAGTAACACACCAAACACCTGCTTTTAACATCCCTATGGCCCAAGGGTTGTTCCACCTCAAAAAGCACAAAAAATAGGATTTCGAAACCCACCATCTTAGATTGTTAAGAAATACTTTCTCTAGTTAGAAGCAGATAATATTAGTATTCCTGCAGCATTATTTTGTTGAAATATAATTTAATCTCTGAGAAATTAAGCTAATTGATTGCTCCATCATTGGCCATTTTTTTAAAGTATGATTCATATAATATTCAATAAATACAGTACAAAACCTCAGATTTGGACCCCCAAATATATAAACCTATATTAGTGACAGATTTTCATGCAAATATTTTTTTTAAATCGGAAAGATGGGCTTCTATCAATTTGACTTGTTGTGGATTAAAGGCTGTGTGTGACGACGTAGAGCACATAAGTTCCCGCAATAATAAAAACGATTCAAGTTTAATTGGTTTCCATTGCATTTAACTCTACACATGGTTTTGTCACAACCTGGTTTGTAAGTAAGACATGAGGATTCCAAAGAAATAGTAAAAAGCCACTCGCGAACCCCCGCACATCCCATTTCAACCCCAAACCAACAATGAGTATACAGTAGCAAATAAAGTTTAAAAATCGAATCAATCACAGGGGGTATCGGTGCCTAGTCAATGTGCAGGGGTACAGGTAAATTGAGGTAAAATGACTATGCATGGATAATAAACAGCGAGTAGCAGCAGTGTAAAAAAACAAAAGGGGGAGATTCAATGTAAATAATCCGGTGGCCATTTGATTAGTTGTTCAGCAATCTTATGACTTGGGAGTAGAAGCTGTTAATGAGCCTTTTGGTCCTAGACTTGGTGCTCTGGTACCGCTTTCCGTGCAGTCCATGACTTTGGTGACTGGAGTCGTTGATAATTATTTTGAGTAATTCCTCTGACACTGCCTAGTATATGGTCCTGGATGTCAGGAAACATGGCCCCAGTGATTTACTGGCTGTACGCACTATCTTCTTTTTGAGGATCTGAGGACCCATGCCAAATCTTTTCAGTCTCCTGGGGGGGAAAATGTGTTGTCGTGCCCTTTTCACAATTTTCTTGGTGTGTTTGGACCATGATATTTTGTTGATGTGGACACCAAGGAACCCGCTCCACTACAGCTCTGTCGATGTTAGTGGGGACCTGTTCGGCCCTCCTTTTCCTATAGTCCACAATCAGCTCCTTTTGTCTTGTCACGTTGAGATAGAGGTTGTTGTCCTGGCACCACACTGCCAGGTCTCGGACTACCTCCCTATAGACTCATCGTTGTTGGTGATCAGGCCTACCACTGTTCTGTTGTCAGCAAACTTAATGGTGTTGGAATCGTGCTTGGCCACTAATCATGCACCCCTGAGGGGCCTCAGTGTTTAGGATCAGCGTGGCAGATGTGTTGTTGCCTATGCCTACCACCATGCCAAATCTTTTCAGTCTCCTGAGGGGGAAAAGGTTTTGTTGTGCCCTCTTCACGACTGTCTTGGTATGTTTGGACCATGGTAGTTTGGTGATGTGGACACCAAAGAACTTGAAACTCTCGACCCACTCCAATACAGCCATGTCAATGTTAATGTGGGCCTGTTCAGCCTGCGTTTTCCTGTAGTCCACGATCGTCTCCTTTCTCTGACTCACATTGAGGGAGAGGTTGTTGTCCTGGCACCACACTGCCAGTTCTCTGACCACCTCCCTATAGGCTGTTTTGTCGGTGATCAGGCCTACCACTGTTGTGTCGTCAGAACTTAATGAAGGTGTTGGAGTCGTGCTTGGCCACACAGTCGTGGGTGAACAGGGACTACAGGAGGGGACTAAGTATACACCCCTGAGGGACCTCCGTGTTCGGGATCAGCGTGGCACACGTGTGGTTGCCTACTCTTACCACCTGGGGGCGGCCCATCAGGAAGTCCAGGATTCAGTTGCAGAGGGAGGTTTTTTTTATCCCAGAGTCCTTAGCTTAGCTTAGTGATGAGCTTCATGGGCACTATGGTGTTGCACGCTGAGCTGTAGTCAATGAACAGCATTCTCACAAAGGCATTTCTTTTGTCCAGGTGAGAAAGGGCAGTGTGGAGTGCGATTGAGATTGCGTCATCTGTGGATCTTTTGGGGCGGTATGCGAATTTGTGTGGGTCTAGGGTGTCCAGGAGGATGCTGTTGATGTGAGCCATGACCAGCCTTTCAAAGCACTTCATGGCTACCGACGTGAGTGCCACGGGGCGTAATCATTTAGGCAGGTTACCTTCACTTCCTTGGGCACAGGGACTATTGTGGTCTGTTTGAAACATGTAGGTATACAGACTAGGTCAGGGAGAAGTTGAAAATGTCAAGTGAAGACACTTGCCAGTAGGTTTGCGCATGCTTTGAGTACACATCCTGGTAATCAGTCTGGCCCAGCGGCTTTGTGAATGTTGACCTGTTTAAAACTTTTGTTCACATCGGCTACCGAGAGCATTATCCCTCAGTCATCCAGAACAGCTGGTGCTCTCGTGCATGTTTCAGTGTTGCTTGCCTCGAAGCGAGCATAAAAGGCATTTAGCTTGTCTGGTAGGCTCGCGTCAATGGGCAGCTTGCGTCTGAATTTCCCTTTTGTAATCCGTAGTAGTTTTCAGGCCCTGCCACATCCGGCTCTGACGCTAGTCTGTGTAGTAGGATTCAGTCTTAATCCTGTATTGACGCTTTGCTTGTTGGTTCGCCTGAGGGCATAGGGGGATTTCTTATAAGCATCTGGTTAAGTGTTCTGCTCTTTGACAGCAGCAGCTCCAGCCTTTAGCTCGATGTGGATTTTGCCTGTAATCCATGGCTTCTGGTCGGGATATGTACGTACAGTCACTGTGGGGAAGACGTTGTCGATGCATTTACTGATGAAGCCGATGACTGAGGTGGTGTACTCTGTTCCAAAGACTGTTGACATCTAGTGGAAGCCTTAGGAAGTGCAATATGACCCCATTTACACTGTATATTGGAATGACAAAGAGTTGAAAAATGACAAACCTCATATGTCCCACTTCCTGGTTGGATTTTTCTCAGGTTTTTGCCTGCCATATGAGGTCTGTTATACTCACACACATCATTCAAACAGTTTTAGAAACTTCAGTGTTTCCTATCCAATACTACTAATAATATGCATATATTTGCATCTGGGACAGAGTAGCAGGTAGTTTACTCTGGGCACCTTATTCATCCACGCTACTCAATTCATCCACGCTACCCTGTCACCAAGAAGTTAAAGGAAAATGTTTCTTCCAGTCCGCGGTGAGTAATCGCTGTTCTCATGTCCAGAAGTTATTTTGGGTCATAAGAGTCGGTAGCAGCAACATTATGTACATAATAATTTACACAAAAAAACTAACAAAATTGCACAATTGGTTGAGAGAAAGTAAAAAGTCAGCCATGTTCTTTGACGCCATCAACCGTTCTCTGTCGTGGATGAGGTTGGCTTTCGTCGACTGTTTGAGCACCGGTACACACTACCAAATCGGTGCTATTTTTCACATTTCCCTACTAGAGTTACAGTATTGTTGAATCACATCCATGAGCTTCTTGCTATGGGTGTCGCTGCTATTAGCTTCACGACTGACATTTGGGCCAGCGACGTCAACCCCATGAGCATGCTGAGTGTGACAGCACAGTGGTTCGACAAGGATTTTGTACTGAGGAAAGCTGTAATTGCATGCCCAAGAATGTGCTGGTTCTCATACCACTGCTGCCATTTTCAATTGCATTTGAGAACATGTTTGAAACTTGGAAACATGAACACTCCTTATTTGAACAACTGCGTCTGCAGAAGACGTGATACCCTCTGCCATGGCATTGAAATGTGTGCTCAACAAAACTGCTGACACAGACCGTGGGGTTAACTTACAAAAGTACTCGAGGCTGTGAACTAGCGATTTGGTGGCATTCTCTCTAACCCTCTACTGTGTCGCCACCATGCTCAATGCTAGGTACAAGGGCCGCTACTTCGATGCAGACAAGAAACAGGGTTTACGTGAAATGTTACATACGCAGCTGGACAAGATAGAAACAGACACAGTGACAGTGCGCACCGAGGAAGAGGGGCCACGGACAGACAGACAGCTGAAACTTCACTGCTTGACATGTATGATGAAAGGACTGAACAAATGAACAATGAAACAGCAAGTAAGTGAAAAATGGGTTTTGATGTTTTACTGGTAATAGGGACATACATAATAACTTGTGTGTGTGTGTAACCTTTATTTAACCAGGAAAGTCAGTTAAGAACAAATTCTTATTTACAATGACTGCCTACTCCGGCCAAACCCAGACGATGCTGGGCCAGTTGTGCACCGCCCTATGGGACTCTCAATCACTGCCGGAAGTGATACAACCTGGATTCAAACCAGGGACTGTAGTGACGCCTCTTGCACTGAGATGCAGTGCCTTAGACCGCTGTATGTGTGTGTGAGATAACTATCGTATCGACCAAAAATGTCATATCGGTGCATCCCTAGTTTAAAGGTCTTGCTCACATCGGCTATGGAGAGCGTGATCACATAGTCGTCTGGAACAGCTGGTGCTCTCATGCAGTGTTTCTTGCCTCAAAGTGAGCATAAAAGGCATTTAGCTTGTCTGGTAGGCTCCCGTCACTGGGCAGCTCATGGCTGGGTTTCCATTTGTAGTCCATAATAGTTTTCAATCCTGCCACATCCGAGCCGGTGTAGTAGGATTTCCTCTTAGTCCTGTATTGATGCTTTGTCTGTTTGATGGTTCGTCTGAGGGCATAGCGGGATTTCTTATAAGCGTCCGGATTAGTGTCCCGCTCCTTGAAAGCGGCAGCTCTAGCCTTTAGATTCGGTGCGGATGTTCGCTGTAATCCATGGCTTCTGGTTGGGAAATGGGAGGACGTCGTTGATGCACTTATTGATGAAGCCGGTGACTTAGGTGGTATATCCTCAATGCCATTGGATGAATCCAGGAACATATTCAGGTATGTGCTAGCAAAACAGTCCTGTAGCTTAGCATCCGTGTCATCTGACCACTTCTGTATTGAGCGAGTCAATGGTACTTCATGCTTTAGTTTTTGCTTGTAAGCAGGAATCAGGAGAATAAAATAATGGTTAGATTTACCAAATGGAGGATGAGGGAGAGCTTTGTATGCATTCTGTGTGTGGCGTAAAGGTGGTCTAGAGGTTTTTTCCTCTGGTTGCACATGTGACATGCTGGTAGAAATGAGGTAAAACAGATTTAAATTTGCCTGCATTAAAATCCCCGGCCAAATGCTTCTGGATGAGCATTTTCTTGTTTGCTTATGGCCTTATACAGCTCATTGAGTGTGGCCTTTTAACTCACAAAATAGCAAAGTTGGTTAGGAGCCAGTAAAATGGCAGCCATCCCCCCTCCGGTGCTAGTTTTCTATGTTTAACAATTAGTATGGAGTGGTGTCTCAGAGTATCGTTTCTTCATCTTATGTAATGCATTCTCAGTGGGGGGGGGGGGGGGTGGCTGCCATTTTACTGGCTCCTAACCAACTTTGCTATTTTGTTAGCTAAAAAAGTTGTAACTCATTTTGTACACAATGTTGCTGCTACCTTCTCTTATGACCAAAAAGCTGGACATCAGAACAGCGATTTACTCACCTCGAACTGGATTAAGATTTTTCTTTAAATGAGTCCAACGCGAAGGATATACTGGGGGGGGGAGGTTTCCCTCATCAGATTAGTGATTGAAGTTGTTAGGTTTATGTCCCATTCTACATCTTGATATTACCAGGTTCTGACTGTAAATTGGTTCACCCAAATTACAAAATCAAATATTGGTTTCCTTACCCTGTAAGAAATCTATGGATAAGGTATGACAGCAACCCATGCTTTGGTTTTGTTTACCTGACCAGTGTTTCAAATGCTAACTTATTTTTGGCACAAATACAATGCACCTATATGGTACCTACAGTTGAAGTCGAAAGTTTACATACACTTAGGTTGGAGTCATTAAAGGCTAATTGACATAATTTGATTCAATTGGAGGTGTACCTGTGGATGTATTTCAAGGCCTACCTTCACTCAGTGCCTCTTTGCTTGACATCATGGGAAAATCAAAAGAAATCAGCCAAAATTATAGACCTCAACACCTCTGGTTCTTCTTTGGGAACAATTTCCAAACGCCTGAAGGTACCACGTTCATCTGTACAAACAATAGTACGCAAGTATAAACACCATGGGACCATACCGCTCAGGAAGGAAACGCGTTCTGTCTCCTAGAGATGAACATACTTTGGTGTGAAAAGTGCAAATCAATCCCAGAACAACAGCTAAGGACCTTGTGAAGATTCTGGAGGAAACGGGTACAAAGTATCTATATCCACAGTAAAACAAGTCTTATATTGACATAACCTGGAAGGCCGCTCAGCAAGAAGGAAGCCACTGTTCCAAAACTGCCATAAAAAAGCCAGACTATGGTTTGCATCTGTACCTGGGGACAAAGATCATACTTTTTGGAGAGATGTCCTCTGGTCTGATTAAACAAAAATATAACTGTTTGGCCATAATAACCATTGTTATGTTTGGAAGAAAAAGGGGGAGGCTTGCAAGCCAAAGAACACCATCCCAACCGTGAAGCACGGGGTGGCAGCATCATGTTGTGAGGGTGCTTTGCAGCAGGAGGGATTGGTGCACTTCACAAAAAAGATTATATCATGTATTCAGGAAAATAATGTGGATATATTGAAAGAACATCTCAAGACATCAGTCAGGAAGTTAAAGCTTGGTTGCAAATGGGTATTCCAAATGGACAATGACCCCAAGCTTACTTCCAAAGTTGTGGCAGAATGGCTTAAGGACAACAAAGTTAAGGTATTGGAGTGGCCATCACCAAGCCCTGACCTCAATCCCATAGAAAATGTGTGGACAGAACTGAAAGTGTGTGCAAGCAAGGAGGCCAACAAACCTGACTGGGTTGCAGCAGCTCTGTCAGGAGGAATGGGCCAAAATTCACCCAACTTATTGTGGGAAGCTTGTGGAAGGCTACCCAAAATGTTTGAACCAAGTTAAACAATTTAAAGGCAATGCTACCAAGTACTATTTGAGTGTATGTAAACTTCTGACCCATTGGGGATGTGATGAAATAAATAAAAGCTGAAATAAATAATTCTCTCTACTAGTATTTTGACATTTCACATTCTTAAAATATTGTGGTGATCCTAAGAAAGGTAATTTTTATTAGGATTAAATGTCAAGAATTGTGAAAACTGAGTTGAAATGTATTTGGCTTAGGCTTATGTAAACTTCCGGCTTCAACTGTATATTAGCATTTTCACACTTCATGTTCAAATCATTCTGAAGTATTAAAAACTTTTTGTGAAACTCAATTATGTTACTCAAGATGATTTGGATCGCCCCCCCCCGACATAGATGTGAATAGTCCCTATACTCTCACAGCCTAGTAGCTGCAACTGACAGACCCAAACAGGCATATGTGTGTTAATATCTATTCCATTATATCTATAATATCTATACCACACCGAATAAAAGTCCCCAAATGACTTTGCTTAACCACTCGAGCCTAGGGGAAACTAAACCACAGCTGTACCTTGTATCAAGGTTGAGGGGTGAGAAGGTTCCTTCACTTCAGGGCTCTTTTGAAAATATGAAAAATCCCTGGCCTTTACAACTCTGCATGTACATCCTTGTTGATAAAGAGCATCAGAGTAAACAAGCTTAAAGACAAAAACGGGGAATTGTTTGTGAAACGGTATGATTGAGATGTTTAAAGAAGAGGTTACAGGGAGAGTGACCAGCTCTCGTTCCCTGGGTTTGTGATACGTGGAAATGGAGAAGTATTTTAGACTGAGGATGAGCTGGACTGTGCAGTAAGATTTAGCGCAGTTCATGGGATCTACAAAACAGGCATGTAATTACATTGAGAGGGACTAATGCTGAAAGCATTTTACAAATGCATATCTTTTACCAAATGAGTCATTTAGTAAGTTAAGAGGTCTGTTTTCCCCTATGATCTCATTTATATCAATTGCATTATCTACTCTTCTGTAGTTGCTCATTGATTTTCAATGTTTTTTTTTCTCAGTCTCAAATTGACACGCTGCATCCTGTCTCCAAGGACTCCTGTGTCAAGGCTCAGATACTCAGAGGCCAGTCTCCCATGGGCACTATAACCAGGGGGGGGAAATCAAATCAAGTACTCACAAGTTTGGGCTGCCTGCCTATTATGTATCTGGTTTTACTATATGTTTAAAATAAATGGGAACTCTTTTGAACAGACCTCGCTCTGGCCTTGATCGATCAAAGTATGTTGACATGGAAACATTTTGTTCCAGCATAACCTACATGTTCTTCTCACCAATCAAATTATCATGTTTTCTGATGCTGGAGTTTCTCAGGCTTGGAGTTTTCCCTCTTGCTTCCCAATCATTCTTCAACAAAACACTGACCGAACATGGCAAATGGCCATTCCATCACATGAATGTTAACATGCCTCGACACGGACGAAGTAACCTTGCGAGGAACACACTGCCTGCTTATCTGAGATCACTGAACCTATGTTTAGAAAGCCAACTAGAATCAGAAGACTGAGAGCACAGATACAATAACAGGAGCATGTGCACAAGCGTGCGTGCACACACACACACTTCCTCTGTATCGATTTGAGTGGGATAGTCGGGGAGGATAGGGTGAGTAGAGTGTGTTTTCTGCGTGGTGGCGTCTGGGTGTCTTCATCAGGTGCTGCGCCTGGCCTGGTGCTCTTTCCTCCCTCCTTGTCTAGAGTATCAGCACTTAACTACACTACCTACAGCAAGTCATAATCCCCTTTCATTTCTCACTACTTTAGCTATTCATGTTTTTGAAGCATTATATTTTCAGGGTTCTGGTTACACTTTCAATTAGGCTTCTATCAACATTAAGCTTATTCAGCTTTTTGGGGTCTCAACTTATTGTTGCAAGTTTAGAATAGAATACACAAGGTGCAATTTTTTTAAATGGGGTCGTGCATCAGCAGTTTTTCTCAATTAGCCCATGTCAAAAATGTTGGGAGTTAGTTTAGCAGCCTGCTAACTCCCAAACTATCTAAACTTGTTATCATTGTCGAATTCCTGGGGGGGGGGGGGGGGGGGCAGCAAACGTTCCTCTCCACCCTATGGCAAAATGTGTAGGATTACAAAATTAACTCTAAAACATTGTGGGAGGCACAAATGTTTTTCTCACTGTGGATGTGGGTCCGCAGACCCGGGAGCAACTGCAGCCCCTCAATGCACAAGGACTACCTTTTTACCTATTTTGTTGTGTGACAAAACTGCACATAGTGGCCTTTTATTGTCTCCAGCACAAGGTGCACCTGTGTAATGGTCATGCTGTTTAATCAGCGTCTTGATTTGCCACACCTGTCAGGTGGATGCTCACTAACAGGTATGTAAACAAAATTTGGGAGAGATAATACGATATTTTATTTCAGTTCATAAGCCAAAATCTGAAAAGCGGTTCCTTCATTCATTTATTCCATAGGGTATTTTTAGATTCACTTAAAATAAGGTCTCTGTTTCGTGTAGGCTTTCACCACCTTGCCAATTTTATAACTGTGTAGATATCCATAGGACAAGGTAACTCTGATCAATATTGGCTAAATATAAGCGAAGATTTTTTTTTAATTGTAGAGTGGATTTATGAACATTTTGACAAACGTTAACTTATCCTAGTGAGATTTACACGGGTATCAAAACGCCGAGGCGGTTTAAGCACGAAACACAGACCTTATCTGAAGTAGATCAAGACATTCTCTATGGAAGACATGAACGGTAAAATAACGAAGGAAGCCCTTTCAAGTTCAGGCGCAAGTTATTACAGGAATTATAACGCTTTGACTATTTCTCTCTAAACCATATACCCTTGACTATTACGAGCCTGCTGCTGCCTACAACCCCTCAGACTGCTCTATCAAATCATAGACTTAACTATAATAAACACACAGAAATACGAGCCTTAGGTCAAACTATCACCTCGAAAACAAAACGTTTATTCCGGTCCGTATTTTATCTAACGGGTGGCATCCATGAGTCTAAATATTCTTGTTACATTGCACAACCTTCAATGTTATGTCATAATTACGTTAAAATTCTGGCAAATTAGTTCGCAAAGAGCCAGGCGGCCCAAACTGTTGCATATACCCTGACTGCGTGCCATGAACGCAAGAAAAGTGACACAATTTCACCTAGTTAATATTGCCTGCTAACCTGGATTTATTTTAGCTAAATATGCAGGTTTAAAAATATATACTTGTGTATTGATTTTTTTTTAAAGGCATTGATGTTTATGGTTAAGTACACATTGGAGCAACGACAGTCGATTGATTGTTTTTATAAATGTAATGCTAGCTAGCAACTTAACTTGGCTTACTGCATTCGCGTAACAGGCAGGCTCCTCGTGAGGCAGGTGGTTAGAGCGTTGGACTCGTTAACTGTAAGGTTGCAAGATTGGATCCCCCGAGCTGACAAGCTAAAAATCTGTTGTTCTGCGTCAATCCTAGGCCGTCATTGAAAATAAGAATGTGTTCTTAACTGATTTGCCTAGTTAAATAAAGATTAAAGGTGTAAAATAATAATAATAATCAGCAAAATCGGTGCCCAAAAATACAGATTTCCGATTGTTATGAAATCTTGAAATCGGCCCTAATTAATTGGCCATTCCGATTAATCAGTCGACCTCTAGTCTGAATACTTGAGATTTAGGGGGGGAAACAATTTAATATATTTTCGAATAGGGCTGTAACATAACAAAGTCAAGGGGTCTGAATACTTTCCAAAATATGTCTTTTGATTTTGAGAAATTATAGGATCTTAGCTTTCATTTGTCATCCAATTTGACATGCTCCTATGAACTCCACTTGTTCATGGATCCTTTCACATCGTGTTAGCCTCGGTGCCCCAATACATTTCAATTATTCAAAATGTTACTTAGGCAGTCACTGTCTAGACTGAGTTTAATGACAGCAACAACCCCGTCCTCTGTACAAACTACTACTACAACCCCATCCCCTTCTTCCCATAAACCCACCAAAGCCTACCCCCCCAAATAACAGTAATTGCTGCTGGGGATTTTAAAAAACATTGAATGCTACTGTGCCACCCCTCAAACGCCTCCCCCTTCTCTGCCCTTAATTCCCCCTACCATCTCCTCTAGGTTGGGGCTAATCCCAAACCTCCACAATTGACAGCAATCTCCCCGAAATGTAGGAGCTCCCCCTTTAAGTACTGCCCCACCCCCACTACTACATCCTGGGTTCACTCCCCTACCCCCAATGATCTCAGTCTGGGTTGGTCAAATTCCATGTAATTGTCAGACAAAGGACCAGTATGATGTCACAAGATGAAGGATTATGAAATTGTATGGGCAAAGTCCATTTTTGACTAAAGTAACACTGTCAGTAGAGCACCACTAACCACTATTTAAAAGCAAGCTGTCAGCATTAAACAAATAGACCTTTGTCTTTTGAACTTCACTTCCCCCATGTGTTTACCATTTTTATAGAGCCTGTAGGTTCAGAGTATCATATGACCAAGGTGTCTTTGAGCTTTCTGTTGATGTCTGCAAGTGCAAGAATTTGTAAAATTCAAAATAGAGCCCGACCATAACTAATGGAATTACAGTTAATGAAAATGTATGCTTAATGAAAATGTATGCTTAATCCAGTATAAACTCATTTATATAATTTATTACTACAGCACAACGGCAGAGTCATGTCTTAAATGTAAAATTAACAATGACCCTGTAATCCTTGCCTTCTGGGAATGTTATAAAGTCCAAAAGTCATGGGCGGAGTTAGAAAGTTGTCTGGTGCTTTATCTAAAAGTTTCTATATTGTCTAAATGTTGAACATGCGTGGGCAACGGAGAGAAACAACATGGTGCAGTTTGAGACCATGTGGCTGAGAATGATGCTGAGACTGGAGATGTGAGCAGGTCGGTCTGGGCAGGGGTGATGTTGTGGATGTATGTTTGTATGCATCTGTTTTTTATTGTACAAAATATAATCTTATCAAATAAAATGGAGCCCAACCGATTTATTATCTGCTGATATTATCCTTTTAGGATATACTTTCAGTGTTTAGGTTAATCCACTGAAAGGACCAATATAAAATGTGAAGAAAACGCTCAAAAAAGCTGTTCTTTATAGAATTAGACTTTTTTTATTGTTCAATTTCATTAGTATGTCTTGAAGAGGGAGCTGGCACTCTTTACATGGCTATACGCCTATCTTGCCGTGGCGCGCTACAGCAAGACTGGACACCCAATGTAACTACACCAGTCGGAGAGGAGAGTGACCTACTCTGAACTAAGTAAATATAAGCTTGCCAGCTCAATAAAGTGCTAAAAATGTGTACTGACCGTATACTGTTGCGTGCAGTGTCATAGTAGGGTGTAAAGCAATTGCTGTGCTAAGAAACCTCAACCTGCAAAATCTGGTTTGTTTCTATGTGCTCATTGCGAAAAATGTTTTCAGACACTGAAAAAACACAGAAGGTTACAAAGTAGCGCTTCATTGCTGCATTTTAATGTATGGGTTGTAATTTCTCAGGCCAGAGACTGGTCCAAATTCACGTTTTGGCATCCCCATATCCATGACGAGTGCTAGCCAGTTAGCTAGTTGTGTAGAGGTACTTGATGCGGTTCACTCAGGCAATGCTTGACGGCGAGAGGCAGCGTTGTGCCAGCAGCAAATTTTGTGATTTAGATTTTTTTTCCTTTCAAGTGACAACTACCATAAATCAGTGGCTGCAACCCTGCAATTGATGAAAACCTAGCTAAGTACATGTATGTTGATGTCCAGCTGGCTAGCATGAGGCAGCTCATTCTTCAGAGCCTAAGTAAATGTTTTGCTGGAATCTCCTAACCTTTTTAGGGCACAAATGCAAATCTTGCCTAATCAATTAGATGTATTATATTATATCTAGCAATCTATCTATATTTAGTATTTTGCCTACTGTATTTAATTATCCACTTTCATAAATCATGTTTCATTAATACTGTGTACATGTATTATTTATCCAATTTTGGAATACACATAAGCAAATCGCAATGCCCTCATTTTGTAAAAACTACAAGGTAATAATAATGAAAAACAGTTGTACTTTTTTACCCCTTTTTCTCCCCAATTTCATGATTTACAATTGGTAGTTACGGTCTTGTCCCATTGCTGCAGCTCCCGTACGGTCTCTGGAGATGCGAAGGTCTAGAGCCATGCGTCCTTCGAAACATGACACCGCCAAGAACACAAGCAATTTGTGGGCTCACCTGAAACTGAGACACAACGATGCCTACGAAGAGGCACAGGGACAAATGCACAGAGAATGACTTCTTCCCCAGCAACACTGCAGCTCACCCTGCTACAAATATTTGACAAAACACAGAAAATAGGGGGGGCCTTCAGATCCTAGGGCAAAAAAACATGACAAAAAGGTGAAGAAGATGATGGCCATAGAGGTCCAATCATTCAATGTGGTTGAAGGTGTTTGATTTCGGGGGCTGCTGACTGAAGCAGAACCCAGATGCACTCTAAGGTCAAAAATATTTTCACACAGAAAAGCTGATTCAAGTACATAGCAAGGTAGTGGAGAAGATTAAAACAAGTTCTGTCCATTTGAAAATGATGGCGACAGTATGGCATTCAAAACAGATTGCTGGTTGGAGTCCACAGAAGCTCTGAGTTTAACTGTTCACTTCAAGGACTGAAACAGAGTCCAGGTAGTCCTTAATGTCAAAGCCATGACCAGATCCCACACAGGAGAATACATCGGCAACCTCTTCCTTTAGATGTTACAGGTGTGGGCTATTGATAGTGAGCCTGTGCTACTGGTGCTACACGACAGTGGTGCAAACATGGTAAAGGGATGCGGCTAATGGACATGCCAGACCTCAGTTGAAGTGCACACACACTACAACTTGTTGTGCATGATGGCCTGGAGTCAGAGGGTTGTAGGTTGTCACCTACTTCGGACACGCCACCCCAGCCAAGCAGAGACTCGAAGGCATTGAGGAGGAGTATGGTCTACCAGACCACACAATTCTGCAGGTGTGATCTACTAGAAGGAACTCCCCTTTGCACATGCTCCAACGCATGCAGGAGCAAAAGAACCATAGCAGCCTACTCTTAGGACTACAGTCATTTTGCATTCTGCAGCGATACGCCATCCCATCTTGTTTGCGCTTAGTGAGACTGTAATTTGTTTTTCAACAGGACACTGACCCAACACACCTCCAGGCTGTGTAAGGGCTATTTGACCAAGAAGGTGAGTGACTGAGTGCTGCATCAGATGACCAGGCCTCCACAATCACCTGACCTCAACCCTATTGAGATGGTTTGGGATGAGTTGTACTGCAGAGTGAAGGAAAAGCAGCCAACAAGTGCTCAGCATATGTGGAAAGTCCTTCAAGACTATTGGAAAGCATTCCAGGTGAAGCTGGTTGACAAAATGCTAAGAGTGTGCAAAGCTGTCATCATATCCAAGATGGTGTTGCAGTGGGGATATATTTTTGATTGTCTCCTCCCGTCCCTTGTGTATATATAGTTTTTCTTCACCTAAACTGGGACGTACTTAACACCCAGGCCGTCCTACAATCTAAGCTAGATGCCCTCAATCTAACACAATCATTAAGGAACCTACCAGGTACAACTCTAAATCTGTAACCATGGGCACCCTCTTAGATATCATCCTGACCAACCTACCCTATAAATACACCTCTGCTGTCTTCAATCAGGATCTCAGTGATCATTGCCTTCCTGGGTCCGCAGTCAAACAACCACCCCTCATCACTGTCAAACGCTCCCTAAAACACTTGTAATAATAATAATATAATAATAATAATATATGCCATTTAGCAGACACTTTTATCCAAAGCGACTTACAGTCATGTGTGCATACATTCTACGTATGGGTGGTCCCGGGGATCGAACCCACTACCCTGGCGTTACAAGCGCCATGCTCTACCAACTGAGCTACAGAAGGACCACAGCGAGCAGGCCTTTCTAATTGACCTGGTCCGGGTATCCTGGAAGGATATTGACCTCATCCCGTCAGTAGAGGATGCCGGGTTTCTCTTCAATAGCGCTTTCCTCCATCTTTAAATAAGCATGCCCCGTTCAAAAAATGTACAACTAAGAACAGATATAGCCCTTGTTTCACCCCAGACTTGACTGCCCTTGACCAGCACAAAAACATTCTCCTTCACCCAAATCAAGACTGCTGATGTTCTGAAAAAACTGCAAAATCTGGATCCCTACAAATCGGCTGGGCTAGACTATGTGGACCCTCTCTTCCTAAAATTATCTGCCGCAATTGTTGCAACCTGTATTACTAGCCTATTCAACCTCTCTTGTATCGTCTGAAATTCCCAAAAATTGGAAAGCTGCCGTGGTCATCCTCCTCTTCAAAGGGGGAGACACTCTAGACTCGAACTGTTATAAACCTATATCCATCCTGCCCTGCCTTTCTAAAATCTTCGAAAGCCAAGTTAATAAACAGATCACCGACCATTTCGAATCCCACCGTACCTTCTGCACTATGCAATCTGGTTTCCGAGCAGGTCATGGGTACACCTCAACCACACTCAAGGTCCTAAACGAAATCATAACCGCCATTGATAAAAGAGCAGCCGTCTTCATCGACCTGGCCAAGGCTTTCGACTCTGTCAATCACCATATTCTTATTGGCAGACTCAATAGCCTTGGCTTCTCAAATGACTGCCTCGCCTGGTTCACGAACTACTTCTCAGAGTTCAGTGTGTCAAATCGGAGGGCATGTTGTCCGGACCTCTGGCAGTCTATGGGAGTGCCACAGGCTTCTATTCTCGGGCCGACTCTCTTCTCTGTATATATCAATGATGTCGCTCATGCTGCAGGTGATTCTCAGGTCCTGAATATCCCATTGTGCATGGTGAAATTATTCCAAAACATGCATCCTGTTTACAATTAGGCACTAAAGTAATACTGCAAAAAAAATGTGGCAAAGGAATTCACTTTTTGCCCTGAATACAAAGGATTATGTTTGGGGAATACACAACACGTCACCAAGTACCACTCTTCATACAGTATTTTCAAGCATGGTGGCTGCATCATGTTATGGGTATGCTCGTCATCGACATTGACTGGGGAGTTATTTAGGATTAAAAGAAATGTAGCCTGATAGAGCAAAGCACAGGCAAAGTCCTAGAGGAAAACCTGGTTCTGTCTGCTTTCCAACAGGAGACAAATTCACCTTTCAGCAGAACAAAAGCCTAAATAACAAGGCCAAATATACACTGGAGTTGCTTACCAAGACTACATTTAATGTTCCTAAGGGTCCTAGTTACAGATTTCACTAAAATCGGCATGAAAATCTTTGCCAAGACTTGAAAATTGCTGTCTAGCAATGATCAACAACCAACTTGACAGATCTTGGAAGAATTAACAAAAATAATAATGTGCAAATCATGTACTATCCAGGTATGCACTGGGTTGAATACTTCTCTAATCAAGATACACTGAGTGTACAAAACATTATGAACACCTGCCTTATCCATAACCTAAACTGACCAAGTGAAAGGTATGACCCCTTATTGATGTCACTTGTTAAATCCACTTTAAATCAGTATAGATGAAGGGGAGGAGACAGGTTAAATAATGATTTTTAAAGCCTTGAAACAATTGAGACATGGATTGTGTATGTGTGTCATTGAGGGTTAAAGGGCGAAGGGGAAGCATTGGAGACACCATGGCTTGACGAATTGAGGCTGTTCTGAGGGCAAAAGTGGGTGCAGCTCAATATTAGGTGTGTGTGTGTGTATACTTTCTTTTTTTTACGCTATTAGAGGACCCGGAAAAAAAAAAGGAGAAAAAAAATAGAACTCTTACGCGGCCTGCCCAAATGGGCTTGGGAGAGGCGCCAAGCCACGCTCCTTAACACCCGCCCGCCAGCTGCACCAATGTGTCGGAGGAAGCACTGTTCAACTGATGACCGAAGTCCGCCTGCAGGAACCCAGTCTGCCGCAAGAGCGCGATGAGCCAGGTAAAGTCCCCTGCCGGCCAAACCGTCCCCTAACCCAAACGACGCTGGGCCAACTGTGCACTGCCCTATGGGACACCCGGTCACGGCCAGTTGTGACCGAGACTGGGATCGAACACGGGTCTGTAGTGACGCCTCAAGCACTGAAATGCAGTGCCTTAGACCGCTACGTCACTCGGGAGGACCCTCCATCCAATAATATAAATGGATGAGACATTTAAAATGGCCACAATTGTTTCGTGGCCCGCCTCCGAACGCGTCTTTTGAAGATGTCATACAGTTTGATTTACAGTTGATAAGTTCATATACTGTTTTTTTGGATGAACCATCTCTGTAGGGTAGGGATGTTACGCTGTCGTGGTGTTTTTTCATTTGGAGGAAAAATGTAATAAACACACCGTTAATCTGTTTGTCTATAGTCCTATGCTTGGTGGCACTGCTGCTGTCTTTGAGAGCCCTCTGCTGGATATGAACTTCATTCTCATACAGTGGAGAAGTGAAAAAATGTCACTTACGTGTCAACGCCAGACACAACTTCATAAGCAATTACAACATTTTGAAATACTCCCTGTCTCTCTGTTTGCAGCTTTGTGGTGTAACTGCACCACGGCCCAGTGTCAGAAGACTGGCTCCCAGTGTGAGACTGATGGGGCCTGCATGGCCTCCACGTCCTTCATCGACGGCCAAGAGCAGCACATTCGTATCTGCATCACCCGGGACAAGCTGGTACCCCCGGGCCAGCCCTTCTACTGCCTGAGTGCTGAGGGCCTCCTCAACACACACTGCTGCTACACTAACTACTGCAACAGCCTCAACCTCAAAGTTCCCTCTGGTGAGCTCCACACATTCCACAGGCTATCTGCTGCCATAGAAGACATGGGTCTCAAACAGTTCAGAGTTGCATTTGGGTTGTTATGTTTACTCATTAAATATATACTGAACAAAAATATAAATGCAACATGTAAAGTGTTGGTCCCATGTTTCATGAGCTGAAATGAAATAAAAGATCCCAAAAATGTTCCATATGCACAAACGGCTTATTTCTCTAAAATGTTGTGCACAAATTTGTTTACATCCCCGTTGGTGAGCATTTCTCCTTTGCCAATCTAATTCATCCACCTGACAGGTGTGGCATATCAATAAGCTGACTAAACAGCATGATCATTACACAGGTGCAACTTGTGCTGGGGACAATAACATTTCCCCAGTACAATGTGCAGTTTTGTTACACAACACAATGCCACAGATGTCCCAAGTTTTGAGTGAGTGGGCAATTGGCATGCTGACTACAGGAATGTTCACCAGAGCTGTTGCCAGAGAATAAGCTGCCTACAATGTAGTTTTAGAGAATTTGGCAGTATATCCAACCGGCCTCACAACCGCAGACCACGTGTAACCACACCAGCACAGGACCTCCACATCCGGCTTCTTCACCTGTGGAATGGTCTGAGATCAGCCACCTGGACAGTTTGTAAAACTGTGAGTTTGCACAACCAAAGAATTTCTACACAGACTGTCAGAAACCGTCTCCGGGAAGCTCATCTGCGTTGTCAACATGGTCTTGTATGGCGTCGTGTGGGCGAGCACTTTGCCGACGTCAACGTTGTGAACAGAGTGCCCCATGGTGGAGGAGGGGTTATGGTATGGGCAGGCACAAGATGCGGACAACTAACACAATTGCATTTTATTGATGACAATTTGAATGCACAGAGATGCCGTGACGAGATCATGAGGGCCATTGTCCTGCCATTCATCTGCCATCATCACCTCATGTTTCAGCATGATAATGCACAGCCATCACCCATGTCACAAGGATCTGCACACAATTCCTGGAAGCTGAACATGTCCCAGTTCTTCCATGGCCTGCATAATCACCAGACATGTCATCCATTGTTTGGGATGCTCTGGATCGATGTGTACGACATCGTGTTCCAGCAACTTCGCACTGCCATTGAAGCGGAGTGTGACAACATTTCACAGGCCACAATCAACAGCCTGATAAACTCTATACGAAGGAGATGTATCGCGCTGTGTGAGGTAAATGGTGGTCACAACAAATACTGATTGGTTTTCTGATCCACACTGCTAGCTTTTTTTTTTATGCATCTGTTGGTCACAGATGCTTATCTGTATTCCCAGTCATGTGAAATTAATAGATTAGGGCCTAATTAATATATTTAAAATTATTTCCTTAAATTAACTGTAACTCAGTAAAATCTTTGAAATTGTAATGTGTTGCGTTTTTAATATTTTTGTTCAGTGTAGATTACATGTGAATTATGTATTTATTCTCATTGTCTCTCTTCCCTCTTTCTCAGTGACTTTGCGGCCGGGCCTGGGGGGCGGCTTTGGCCCTGATGGTACATGGGGTCCAGTGGAGCTGGTGGCAGTGGTCGCAGGGCCCGTCTGCCTGCTGTGTGTGCTGCTAATCATGGCTGTGTTCCTGTTCCAGTACCACCAGAGGGCCTACAGCCACAGGCAGAGGCTGGAGGTGGAGGACCCCTCCTGTGACCACCTCTACATGGCCAAGGACAAGACCCTGCAGGACCTCATCTATGACATGTCCACCTCTGGATCAGGATCTGGTCAGTACAGCTCCGCTGGGGCTCTCTAGGGGTCTGATCTATCTCAATAAATGTGACTGTACCTTTAATGATGTCTTCCATAGATAAAGAAGATCCATAGGGGGAAATGTGGTTGATATTAGGCAATGTGATTCATTGTTTGACTGAATATTCCTCTTTTTTTTGCCTTGTCTCTGTGTCCCGTATGTCTCTGTCCTCTCCGTCCTCTGTCTCTGTGCAGGCCTCCCTCTGTTTGTCCAGCGGACGGTAGCCAGGACGATCGTGCTGCAGGAGATCATAGGGAAGGGGCGTTTCGGAGAGGTATGGCGGGGCCGCTGGAGAGGAGGAGACGTGGCGGTGAAGATCTTCTCATCCAGAGAGGAGCGCTCCTGGTTCCGGGAGGCTGAGATCTACCAGACCGTCATGCTGCGCCATGAGAACATCCTGGGATTCATCGCCGCGGACAACAAAGGTAAACATTGGCCGTCATCGTGTGACATCACATAAAAAATATTCCCCTTCGAAGAGCACTTCTTGTAGCTATCTGGTGTTCAGGTCAGTTTTTCGTATTGGGTGGTGTCGGGTCTACCAATTGGTCTCTAAACTTAGTCTCTCTGTCTCTCATAGATAATGGCACATGGACCCAGCTGTGGCTGGTGTCAGACTACCACGAGTACGGCTCTCTGTTTGACTACCTGAACCGCTACTCTGTGACCATCGAGGGCATGATCAAACTGTCACTGTCGGCTGCCAGCGGCCTGGCACACCTGCACATGGAGATCCTGGGCACGCAGGGTGAGTGTGTTGTACTTGTGCCCATGTGCAAACTGGATTGCATGTTGCTGTATGTGTCAATTCTTCTGGGCTCTTCGATATGTTCCCTACTCTACCTTTTCCTGGCCTGTGCAAACAGTGAATGTAGGCCATGCTTACTAGCTGATAGGAAACTCCAGGGTTATTGATCTGCCTTGTTTGATTTGCATAGCAGCCCCTCTAAAGTAAAGCATCTATTGATAGTTCAGTTATTAACATCATTCAACACTTTTTTTAAATGTTGTTGACTGTCATTGGAAGCCAGTGGTATACTGCAGATAACCATGATCAATGTTTGATTTAAATGAATTGGATATCATAAAACACCTGTTTCACACGAACATGTTACATAAGTTCCATTGATTGCCAGGAATGCAGTGATTGTCAGGTAGTCTAACTCTCTCTGCCTTCCTCTAGGTAAGCCTGGTATTGCCCACCGGGACCTCAAGTCTAAGAACATCCTGGTGAAGAAGAACAGTACATGTGCCATCGCTGACCTTGGGCTGGCAGTGCGCCACGAGTCCACCACCGACACCATAGACATCGCTCCCAACCAGAGAGTGGGCACCAAGAGGTACAAACATACACATGCCATCAACCTTAAGAAGTACTTGTTTCCCAACTTCACCTACTGACCCCCCCCCCTCTCTCTCTCTCTCTCCCACATACCACAACACATACCACCACCTATCAGGGATGTAGACCAGCTTACAAAGACCTATTTTTCTCTGTGTCAGGTACATGGCCCCTGAGGTTCTGGATGAGAGCATCAACATGAGGCATTTTGATTCGTTTAAGTGTGCAGACATCTACGCTCTGGGCCTGGTGTACTGGGAGATCACACGCCGCTGCAACGCTGGAGGTCAGACAGGCTCCCCCTCAGCACACTCTGGCTGGGTTCCAACTGGCACCCTATTGGCTATATCAGGGATCATCAACTAGATTCAGCCTCTGGATGTTTTTTCTTCTTGAGGGGATGACCAGGGGGCCAGAACATAATTACGAATCATTTGTAGACTACAAATTGACCCAAGAAGCCCAAAGAGATATATAATATTTGATTAAAACAATCTTTGCAAACCTTCCTTATATTTGTATATAATCACATACACTGAATGTACAAAACATGATATAGACTGACCAGGTGAATCCACGTGAAAGCTATGATCCCTTATTGATTTAACTTGTTAAATCCACATCAATCCGTGTAGATGAAGGGGAGGAGACTGTAAAATAATGATATTTTTTTAAACTTAAGACAATTGAGGCATGGATTGTGTATGTGTGCCATTCAGAGGGTGAATGTGCAAGACAAAAGATTTGAGTGCCTTTGAACGGGATATGGTAGTAGTTGACAGGCGTACCGGTTTGTGTCAAGAGCTGCAACACTGAGTTTTTCATGCTCATCAGTTTCCTGTGTGTATCAAGAATGGTCCACCACCCGAAGGACATCCAGACAACTTGACACAAGTGTGGGGTCAACATGGGCGGCTGTTCTTAATGTTTTGTCCACTCGGTGTATATCTCTCTATTATGCATAGGAATGCTTTGGAACCGATTTCCAATATTAAAATAACTTGAAGCTGATTTTCTGGTGTTTTCAGTCTTTTATGTCCAACAATAAAAAATACAAAAACCTGGGACCAAATCAAATCGCCTGTGCGCCGAATTCAGCACGCCAGTTGGGAACCCTGCCCTATTTATTGCCCATATGACCCCCTATAGTAGTGCATGATATAGGGAAAAGGGTGTCATTTGCGACGCATACAGTATCTCTATCTTAATGTAGTTTGAAAGTTGATTTCATCATCAATTAGAAACTGGGCCTTACCTGACCTTTGACCTCTGCCCTTAGGTATCCATGAGGAGTACCAGCTGCCCTACTATGATCTGGTGCCCTCTGACCCCTCCATAGAGGAGATGAGGAAGGTGGTTTGTGACCAGAAACTACGGCCCAACGTGCCCAACTGGTGGCAGAGCTACGAGGTAGTGACAGACACATGTAGATAGATATGCATGCTCTTAAGGTCAATCAAACAGTCCTATTATGATAGCACAGCAGTTGCTCACTAATATGAAAGTGTCACTGGTTTCTTATAAGTATTACATTGTATACACACATAACGTAAATTAAGTATGTTCTTTTGCCGGGTTTGTTCTCTGGGGATGCATTGGTGGTTTTGATAAGCTTGTTTAGCCCTGTGCATATCTGCACCATATTTGCATGTATTACTTTATCTAATTTTCTTCATGTTCGCTCAACTCTACATTATCCCAGAGCTCTAGATAACATACTACATTATCCCAGAGCTCTAGATAACATACTACATTATCCCAGAGCTTTAGATAACACTACATTATCCCAGAGCTTTAAGATGACACTACATTATCCCAGAGCTTTAAGATGACACTCTACATTATCCCAGAGCTCTAGATAACATACTACATTATCACAGAGCTTTAGATAACGGTCTACTTTCTCTCCTTTGCCTCCCTCCCCTTCCCCCCAGGCCCTGCGTGTAATGGGGAAGATCATGAGGGAGTGTTGGTACGCCAACGGAGCCGCCCGCCTCACCGCCCTGCGCATCAAGAAGACCCTGTCCCAGCTGAGTGTCCAGGAGGACATCAAAGTCTGAGAGGGTTCTGTCCCAAAGACCTGAGGAGAGCGCTAGGGACTCTGTCCCGCACTAAAGTATACTGAGAGAGAAAGAGCGGGGGACAGTGTCTTTTCCAATGAACGCACAAGTCAACAAAAGAAAATAATGAAATGACAAAAGCAAAATGTAAAAAGAACATGATATAAAAACTTTCCTGCCAGTCTTTTTAAAGCCACCACTGTTTGAGTTGTGACCAGCCCTACCTCACCTATTCAGCCAAAACTACTGACAACTCCTGTCCTTCCCTGTCCCCAACCTACCCCACCTTTCTGTTCCCCGTTCTGTTCCTACTAAAATGGCTGCCAACAATTACTGCTACGACTACTACTGCCCCTGACGATGCCCATGTTAATCTCAATGGCAGGATATATACTGCATACAACTGTGTATTTATTAACAGAATGTGTAATTTAATTTTAAACCCTTTTTTTTCTTAGTAACTTTCCCCAAGACTTATCAAAGGATACTCATGGTGTTACCCTATACATTAATTTATTTTTGTTCTGTTTATCGTTATACTGTATTCATGCCATGTTGACTCGATGTTGGGAGAGGTCTGACTGCTTCCAGTGTTTTCTTTGTCAGGGAGTATATAAGGTGAAGGTACAGTCTTTCTATGAATTCTGTGTAGGGGTCATTCCACCAATTCAGTGCCTTTTGAGATATCTAACTTGGTGGGGAAAAAACATTTGATTTCACCTCATTTTTACATTCTGTCATAAAGAGCACATGTTCAACTTAATAAAAAAACATGTTTTCCCATCTCGAGGTTAAATCAAATTTAAAAAGACTATAGTATGTGCCTAATTAAGTAAAGTGTGTATATAGGTTGATTAACAGTGTTGACGATTTCTTCTTTAATCAGCCATGAATCCTCTTGTGACAGGAAATAGAAGCTTATTGTGTGCAACAGGGAGGGGAAATTGAATGCAAGCTTTACAACAACAAATATTTTAAAAGATTCTAGCCTGTCTATGAGTAACATGGTTGATGTGATATACTTGACCCACTCAGTTTTCCACCACAAAACACCAGAAAATGGCCAGAAAGAGTAGAACCTGCTCACTTTTACACTATGATTTGACTATTAGATGTTCAGAGTTCCACCATATTAAAACTAGAGTTCAGTTCACATAACAGGGTATTCTTCCTTAAAATTAATAATCACATTTTAAAATATATCTTCAGAAATTACTATCAGAGCAGAACATTAAATAGGGCTTTGCAATTATGGGGAAAACTTGGAGCAATGTTGATGTTAAAAACCTCTACAGGATCTGTGTCCCTATACCGGGATGGTTGAGATAATATGCGCTAATGTGATTAGCATGACATTGTAAGTAACAGTGAACTTTCCAAGACATAGACATGTCTTATATAGGCAGAAAGTTTAAATTATTTTTAATCTAACTGCACTGTCCAATTTACAGTAGCTATTAGAGTAAAATAATACTATGCTATTGTTTGAGGAGAGTGCACAACAAACTTTTATCACAGCAACTGTTTTGATACATTCACCTCTGAAGGTAATTAATGTACTTACATTCAGTAATCTTGCTCTGATTTGTCACCCTGAGCGTCCCAGAGATAAAATGTAGGAACTGGGTTCTACAGTTTGAACCCTTACCGTCTCTGCTCCACACCCGCCCTACCATCTAGATGTGTGAAAGTTTGTGTATAACCTAATGCTCCATCATGTATGACATTCCTGGGAGTGTGTCAACTTAAATGTTGTATTACCATATTTTTGTATGTTCTCTATAGTTATCTACTTTAAAATGTATCAATTGACCAGTTTGGCCCATTTGGGCAAACTTGATACAAAATATTGTCCAGTATTGCTATGCTTCAATGGGTCAATCTCAAACTTTGCACATACACTACTAAATTGCACCTCAACTGCAATATTATATTATGGCCTTTCTCTTGCATTTCAAAGATGGTGTGAGGAAAAAATAGAAATGGCTTGTTTTTCTGTTCATATTATCTTTTACCATATCTAATGTGTTATTCTCCTACAATAGTTTCACATTTCCACAAACTTCAAAGTGTTTCCTTTCAAATGGTATCAAGTATATGCACATCATTGCTTCAGGTCCTGAGCTACAGGCAGTTCGATTTGGGTCATTTTAGGTGGAAATTGGAAGGAAAAAAAGGGTACGATCCTTAAGAGGTTTTAAGTGGGTAAAACTCTTCCTGGAAGTCAGAGGGTGCATGGAGGGACAATTCAAAATGCTGGCACTTTAACAGAAAATCTGATTGATTGAATTCTCCCTGTGGTCTATATTAAAGGGTACTTCATTGAATATAACAGTCTTTTAAAATGCAATATTTGTGCACAATTTCTATTTACAATATCAAAGGGAAGCAAAAGGCACTCATTTGTGGAAATGATCAAGTTGTAGACGGATCTCTCTGTTGTACATATAAACTAAGAAATAGTTTTTTAAATCAATGAGGACCAAGTCTTACTCATTTATCGAGTCATGTTATCTATCATTTATGGTAGCAGTGGACTGTGAGTCACAGAGATCAGCTTCCATAGTTTCTTTAAATCTAAGTTTCCCATTACTCCAACCATTGTTGTAATGGAACTCCTATTACCCACTTAGAGGCAGGAATGGTCCATACAAACACCTGGCTCTATGGTATTTCATGACGATGGACTGTATTGTAGCCATTTTGTAAACACTCACATCAATTGCTGTTATGATTTATTTAATTTTTTTCTCACAATACCTCCATGTATGTTTCCCCTCATGTTATATTCTCCCTGACCGAGTATTATCACTGTACATACAATAACTTTTTTAGGTGTGACTATATATGACCCTTTTTTTTATTTGAGTTTCCATTGATATTTTAATAATGTTTTGGAATGTTTACCAACAGTTACACTGGTTACTGGTCTGGGATGGGAGACAATTTGAAAGGCTTATATGTGCTGTCAATCAACCACTGATAAACCAATGGAATATCTACAAAGCAACACTACTGTATACTGAGTCATTGAAAGCACATACTGAGTCCCTCCAATTTGATGTCTCCCATTACTATAGAACAGTATTTGATTGTTTTGTCTATTACACTCCATATTCATAAATTATACCCCACCTACA
Organism: Oncorhynchus gorbuscha; assembly: GCF_021184085.1. Taxonomy (NCBI): domain Eukaryota; kingdom Metazoa; phylum Chordata; class Actinopteri; order Salmoniformes; family Salmonidae; genus Oncorhynchus; species Oncorhynchus gorbuscha. Next base: position 35,422,734 of record NC_060175.1, on the reverse strand, counting down.
TTACCTCTTTGATATGCAAATTGTAAATAGTTTGTATGATGGATGATGATTTATCTGTCAAATCTTGTTTCACCATGTATTCTGTTTTCAGGAAAATAATATGTACTGTTAAATTTGTCGCTTTATTTTATTTTTCGTTGAGCACAAACTCAAAAGGTACTGCTGACGTGAAGTCTCCTTCCTTGTGTTCCTAATCCTGCCAGTTTATTGCTAGTTCCTAGAAAAGGCTCTGCAGGGCCAATGTGTGCTCTACTCACTCCACAGCACCTCAAACAAACTGTTCTCAACACCCATCACTGTTTTACTGCAGATCACACCAGTGACAACAGAGGGTGTTTATAATATATTAAGCATTTTAATCAGTTATTCAGATTTGGTGATTGGTAAATACCTCTCACAGATTTCTTCACATTTTCATAAAGCTAAGTAACAGTGAAGAGTCCCCAGACCCTCTGTAAAGAGTGCTTTGTCAGCGTGGCTGTAGCACAATAAGATTGTTGTTAAACTTTTTTGTGGTAAAATTAATACTACTGATACTTATCAATGCTGTTCCACAGGAAATATATATGGCCTGGATGCATTTATTTGATTTAATGTGTTAGTTTATGACCATGTTACGCTCGCCTGTACTGTATATTATTTGTTTATAGTTCTTGGGTGATGACCAAGAGGACTTGGCGTGCGTACATGTGCATATTATTCCTGAAAATGTGGTTGCTTATGTTTTTGGCTGTGAGTGGTAGACGAGGAGGTGTGGTATATGGCCAATATACCACGGCTAAGTGCTGTTCTTATGCACGACGCAACGCAGAGTTCCTGGATACAGCCTTTAGCCCTGATATATTGGCCACATATCACAAACCTCCGAGGTGCCTTATTGCAATTATAAACTGGTTACCAACAGAGCAGTAAAAATAAATATTTTGTCATACGGTCTGATATACCACGGCTGTCGGCCAATCTGCATTCAGTGCTCGAGCCACCCAGTTAATGAAGTGACGAATGATGAGAAAGCCCAGGTCTCTGTCCAGACATCTGGACAAAGAAATCAAAATAAGCTTTTAAAACCAAGTGAAGACCTTTTCAGGACTAGTATCCAATCATGTATATCGGTAATATTATATAGCCTATAGTAATAAATACAACTGTTTTCCTACATGGTTTGTCTTTATTTTGCTCACACCAGTATGTACATCAATACAAAAACAGTTTATAATACTGCATTTGTGTATGCATCTTCCAATGTTTTTCAGATACAAACTTAATGTCTTCCGACCCCTCATTCAAATCAAAAGGAAAGTTCTAGTTTAATGTCTCTATTCCCTGTAATAATGCTTCGTCCACAGTTCCTGATTCGTGTGGTCAGCAGTCTCATTACCCAGACTTAGGGCTAGATTGTATCAGATCTGCACTAGCCTACACCCGCATAGCAGTAGTTTGAGGTTGGCGGTGCAACTGCTTTAGAGCCGTCAAATCCACAAGAGACTCCCGGCATTATACCTAAAGCAGACATTTCTATATAGCCTACACTTTCTTGTTTGGTAATTAGCATGAGTGAAAAGGGTGTGACTTTTTGACAATGATCACACAAGCAGCTGCTCAGCGACTTGAACATTTGAACTCACCAACGGTGTTACACCGCCAACACATCTATCGCCGGTTAATTCTTGATCTGATTAAATCTAGGCCATAGTGTTACCTCACATCCTGCTCTTCCCACAACCTCCGACTGACCTACACCCACTCAGTTACACATCAACCCTACTGCTTCACCAAGACAAAACAGTCAAAAGTGCATACATGTCAAAACCAAGAGAAATCGTATTTATTGTTCATGCATTAAATTAGAACTTCACATGAGTAGTAGAAAAAAGACGGCATTTACATACTTGTACGCATCTTATTCATAACAGAAGTCAATTTCGAGACGTAAAATGTTAAATGTACTGACTCAATGGCCCAAGGAAGTCCTTTTCATAGGTCGAGATTGGTTTGCCCTCGGAATGGAAAAAGGAGAAAGAAAATGGTGGCAGTAATGAAAGGCTCAAATTGAATCCTATAACAAGGATTCAATAAAATGGAATAGACAGCAAAAAGATAACATCTAATGCTTCACTGATATACCCCCAATAAAATCATGATGGATAGCTCAGCAGCACTTAACATCCAATAAGGAGGACTAGAAAAGGCTCACAAGCAAAAGTGAACGAATCCATCATGATTAATCCACACACTCACACTACATGTTGAATCATTTCTCATGTAGCTCTAGAATGACTTTGAAGAACAAGGCTAGGCAAGCCCTAACAGCAGCCTTATGTTATGGTTCTCCAGTCTTCAGAGTCAAACTGAATGCATGTCAAGACAAACAAGGACACACTGACTAAACCCCCCCCCCCCCCCAAAAAAGAAATTAAGAGCACTTTAGAAACGGAAATAACCTAAATAAAACATTGTTATATTTACATAAATATTAATTGGTTGTGCATCAGTATATAAATGAGTAAAACTAAAAAATGACATCTTCTACAGCAGTTCCATCTCCGACAATCCACACCTACTGTAACCAAGGCAGCGGAGTTGCCGTTGTAGATTTGTATATCTTCAAGTTCCACTGTGACATTCTGTAACCTGCGATCCATGATTGGCTGGCTAGTTGTGCTTTAGAGATACCAGACCTATAAGGATGATGGGTAAAGGAATGCTGCTCAGTTTAGGGCCAGGGTGGGAAGTTACTGACTCTTCTCTCCAGTGGATCTACAGACCAAATGGGAGAGAATAGGCGGGGAATGGATTTGTCTGAGAAGTGGCAAATTGATCCCCTTCATATAACTACACATCATTCCTGTACTGTATAGGTCCACCACCTGCATTTACAGAGAGACACTAGGTTGTGTTGGGCTGCCCAGAACGGACATACAGCTCCACTCCATTGGCTACTTCTGGTCCTGCTTCTTGTTTGGGTCTTTTTGGTTGCTTGGGTTTTGGCTTGATTTACAGTGTTCCTGTATGTCCCTTGTTACTGCACGTGTCTATATTGCTGGATTGAAAAAGTCAATGGGACTTCACATCTGTATGCAGAGAGAAAGAGATGTCCTCCTGTGCTGTAGCCGTACATTTGTACATGAGGGGATGTAGAAGACCCATCTTTCCCTCTCTCTCGCGTCACTCCTCTTTCTCCTCTTCCAGGATCCTCATTTTCTCTGTCCTTCCTCATCTTCTGGAGGAATATTTCCTTTATCACTCCCTCAAGCAGTTCCTGAAATACAAAACATCAGATGAATCTTTAGTTCAACTTGACAATTATTTAAATCCTTTAAAAATCACAAAACAATTTACAGGTAAGACATTGCCTCTCAGGAACTGAGATGAAGCTAAATTACATTCACATTGTTTTCATTTGATTTATCAAGGTCAGTGAATAGAGAAGGTTTGTGTTTACCTTAGTCTGCTTCTTCATTAGTGAGAACCAGTGCCTGGAGGATGTCTGAGAGCGAGACGATGCCCTTCACCACCTCCTGCTCATCAACCACCACCAGCCTGTGCACCTGAGAGAGAAGATGGAGACAGAAAAACAAAACCATAAGTTACAAACTAAAAGCCAAGGCTAGATCTCAGCACCTGTGTGTATTACATTATGATTGTATGTACTACTTCTATTGACCTTGATAAACGCCCAGGAAATGGTTTAAATTGTCGACCCAAACAATAATAGTGTATACACAGGTGTCTCCAGCTCTCTCACCTCTGCCTCCACCAGTCTGTTGATGATGGACTCCAGTGTGTCGTGTGTGTTGCAGGTGAGCACTCCCTCAAAATACTGAGAGCGGTGCTGTAAAGCTTTGGTCACAGTCACATCCAGGTTGTTGTACATCTTCTCTGCTGCTAGGTTCTGTGTGGGGGACATTATTACTTCTCAATGCTGCTTATGTTCAGTACTGTATTTGGATAGCAGAGATGAAAACACACAGACAGACACATACTGTCATCTAGGGGTTAGTGGAGTCTAGTGCAGAGTGAGCCCACTTTCTCTTGTTTCCCCGGGCTAAAGGCTAATAATCCCCAGCCAGTCCGCTGGTCAATAACAGCCCACAGGCTCTATATACTGCCTGCCCACTGGGTAAGAGACCCATTGATCTAGAACAGGAGAGATGTACCTTGGTCTGCACTGAATACTTTGCCTTTATAAAATACTCTTACAGCACAAGGATACAGACAATTTTGGTTACGGTCTTTCTGTTTCGTCTCATTGTCGGTCTCTCACAAACAATATGTTCTGATAACCAGTGACTATTCTGTTTAAATACCACCCATTGGTAGCACAGCTGTCCAGTACTTACAATGACATCAAATTTGGAGTAAATGTCCACCACTCGTCCTGTGTGTGAGAGAGAAACATGGGTACATGAGAACTACCTACCATTTACAACAGGAGAGATTTTCTGGGTCAGACATATTTAACCAACTGTCCCCTCGCCTCCCTCACTTACCGTTGTCATCGACGACAGGCAAGGCAGACACTCTCTGGTCCACAAAGATTCCCAGTGCTGTGTAGAGGGGTGTGTCAGAACGCACCACAGCAATCTTATGGAATGTTCCGATGCCAAGCTCCTCTAGAGTCTGGCCTAAGAAGGCAGGTTTTGCCATCTCCGATATCTGGGAAGAAAATAACACACAATGTTCCACTAATGCAAGTGGCTTGAAAAATACATAGAAATTAAACACGGTATATTACCTCAAAAGCATGAATAAACAGTTTGGTGTAGACTTCATTAACAGGCCTACAGTTGTAACAGTGCTCTTGTCCTACCTTATCTACTGCCGAGAATGAGACATTGAGATGTCAAGGAACAGCAGATGATAAAATGTGGTAAAAGAGATGAACGGGGAAGAGTGTAAGAAAGAGAGGATCACAAGAAAGACTCACAAAGAGCTTGAGGAACTTCAGGATCCTCTTGTGCGTGAGGATGTATAGGGTGTTCCCTGTCAGAGGGTCGACCACAGGCAGTCTGTGGATCTTATTCTTCAGCAGAGACGATACAGCATCATACAGACTGAAAGAGGAAGCAGAAATTGATACACATTTGTGTCAGTATCAAACAGTGCCAGTAAATCACCGAATTGATCTCAAGATGCTTGAACCAACTGTCCAGTGACAACCCTCAACATCTCGCCATGGCAGTAGACCTACCTTGCGTTAGGGGATATGCTGACGAGGGGCTTGAAGGAGTCTTGAAGGTAGACTTCTATGGTGAAGGAGAACAGAATAGGCACTAGTTAATTCACTGGCGCTCCAGAAGACTATCAGTCACTTATTATTACAGTTAATGAATGCTCTTTACCTCTCCATGTCTCTATCTTGTGCTCCTCCAGCTCATATATCTGCACCTGAAACATTAGAACAGGAGAAAGTGCTGACTAACATAACGAGGGAGGTGAGAGGCATGAAGGTCAACTGTTCAATAGACAGAAGGATGTGTGCTGCAAATCAGGTGTCGTGCCTTTTCACCCTCTACCACCACTATGATTCAAAATGTGAAATTGAGATAGGGTATGCTATAAACAAGCAGAAACAGTGGACGTCGAGGGCAGGCCTTACCAAAGGAGACTTGTAGTAGCGATGGAGGATGTTGATAAAGTCTGTGATGGTCAGCATACCTGCAGTGAGAGATCAGCAGGAGAACAGGGTCACCAGAATCCAACGGGACTCTACTTATTGTGCATTTCGAAATCTGCCAAAAGCCCAGCCAGCAAAATGTGTTTTTTACTCTATTCTTACCTACAAAACACTGCTTCTTACTGTCCCAGAGTGGCGCTGCTCTCACCCCATTGGACACCAGAGCGAAAAACGCCTTCTTTACCTATGGAGATCTGAACACAGTTATACACACACAAACACAACGCAGCATCTTTGGTCCAGATTTAATTGACAGGAAGGAGTTAAAAGAAAGACGTGGTCTTGCCTGCAGTGAAGTATCGAACACCACCAACTTGGAGCTGGTAGGGACCAAGTCATAGCACCGATGAGACTTCATAAACCGGGTGTAGACATTATAATCTGGGTCTGAGGAGAATGAGGAGGAAAGGGACAGGGTTCAATTTACTGTCCATTCCTTATATGCATTTACAATTGTAATATTTTTGTATTTAAAAAGAGCTGCCTCAACAGACTCCAGAATTTATCACAATGTCACACTTTCAGGATTCCTTCTAACACAAGCAAAATAATGCAAAATAAGCACACAAAAAAAGCACATGAACAATTTCTCACCATACATAGGATTAAGATTACCTCATCATGCATAGGATTAAGATTACCTCATCATGCATAGCTATTTATCCTTTCATTGCTGTTTATTACACTATGCATTAACAGTAAAAGGAGGCCATTTACCTCCTAGAAGTGGCTCCTTTTTACAATCCACATCATCATCAGCAAGTGGAATCTGAAAGAGAGTATAGGTTCATTGACTCATTTCCCCCAGGCAAGGCAGAATTCCAAGGAAATTAAATAGTTGATGTTCTCTTCAAGAATCCAAGGCCTTTTATATTCATTACCACCAATGTGTTAGTCATGGCTAATCATCGCATAGTTATATCAGGAATATAAAGTAGCCAACATAGATGCTGTTTGAAAGTGGTTCAGTGTTTGATCACTCCTCCTAAGCAGCAACAAACACTTTGCAGGGCACAGGTGCACTGCACCAACACAAATGGCATTATTTAGCCACTACGGAGGAATGGGAGTCATCGTCTGACTGTCCTTGTCACATTTAGATATAAGAACCTTTGGACAGAAAAGGTAGCCAACAAGCTTAGCTGGATCATAGCTCAGATATTAGACAGTTCATGCAGTCAATGTAACGTTAAAGGAAAAATCTGCACAAAAAAAAACAACTAGTATTTAGGTCATTTTTCAATTAGTCCACTGTTGATACAGTCCCAGTTGTGTGACAGCAGTCAAGTTTTCAAGATATTGGACATTCAATAAGCAATGTGCCAAATCATCATAAGATGCATTTTCGATCAAGTGTCACTTTGCTTCCTGAAAGTCTAATATCTTGAAAACATGACTGCTGGCATGCAAAACATTGTGGGACTGTATCAACAGTGGACTCATTAAAACTATATAGTTCGAGTGGATTTTCACGAGAGGTAATGTTCTCACCTAGTTCGCCATGTAGAAGACAAAGCATCTTAACATCTCTGAAATGATAACTAGGGCTTGACAATGTCAACAGCTAATGATGGCCTCCAATTTGGTATTGTAAGAGGTCAGTACTGCAACGTTAACTAGCTAAGGTTACTGGCTGGAATGTGAACACAACAGATGCAGCAAACTAACGATGTTAGCTAACTAGTTACGCAGGCTACCAGTAGTTATGACACACAACCACAGAGAACCAAGTTGATCTTGCTAGCTAGCTACTCATGTATCATCTTGAATGTAACTAGCAAACATCAAGTACTGTGATTGGCTAGCTAGGGTAGGCTAACGTTACTAGATAGCTAGTTTAGCCTTGCTGGCGGTGTAGCTGAGCTACTTACACACTCCATATTCCATGCACTGGCTCGCCCTTGCTTGATCCTGTAAGGTAGCGACGTAACCACTCTTTCTCACGACGAACTTCTTTCCGAGGTATCTACGTTATTTGTTAAACTGGAGCTAAACGACGAGAGACAAGCACTCCCCGGAAGCGCGAGAGATTTGGGGCGGCACAGTAGCCTAGTGGTTAGAGCGTTGGACTCGTAACCGAGCTGACAAGGCACAAATCTGTCGTTCTGCCCCTGAACAGGCAGTTAACGCACTGTTCCTAGGCCGTCATTGAAAATAAGAATATGTTCTTAACTGACTTGCCGAGTTAAATTAAAAAAATAAAAGATTGCCCTCTCAACTTGACTTTCAAATACACAAGACCGCGAAGAAAGTTTGAGTCGGGGTGCTTGAGAGATCCCAGCCTCAAAGTCAACATTGGCTAATATCGTAAAAAATCATGAAAACACAAACGAGTTTTTGGGTCTTCGTATAAGGTTAGCAGTGAGGTTAAGGTTAGGTTTAAAATCTGACTTTAAGAAGATACATTGTAGAAATGGGCGAGGTTTATGAATTTGTAGGTGTGACGACCGGGTGCTGTGGAATCAAACCTCTGATCTAAAAACATTGTAATATCTATGGTCTAATTTGGGGTAGGCAATGTGTTGAGAGTTAGTAGAAATACACAATAGGTGCAATTTCTTAATTTGTTTGTGCATCAGAAGTTTTTCTCTTTTACGTCTGTCACTGATAATAACCACATTTCTATCCATGGAAACAGTACTTTCGGTACAATTTTTTAAATGCCAAGAGATCATTTGTTCGTTGGACATGGTGGGATCTTTTTGTGTAAATGTGGAGTGGTATGTAGTCCTCCCACTTTGACTAGAGAAATCATGCAGTTAATAGAGCCCCACAGTGGTGTCATAATAGCCATAGAAACTAGCGGTCAAAAATGGAAATGGTTCCAATCATTTTTTCATAATTCATTTTTCCCATAGGGAGTTTTAGAAGCACTTAAAATAACGGCTGTGTTTTGTGTAGGCTTACCCTGGCGTGACTTTTTGATAACCATGTAAATGTCTCTCAGACAAGGTGACTTTTATCAATAATTCAACTCTATTTAATCTCAGATTCGAAAACGCTAATTAGTATCAAAGTAGACATAATTCAAGACTACTAATCCTTGCAAACTCCTGCACATCATCTCTAGCTGACACCTTTGCTAACAGGTATTGTGTCAATTTAAAACTTGCACAACACAGTTCACAGAATTGTCCATTTAAAGAAAGGTAGCCAATTTATTCATTTAGCTAACATTAGATAGTTAATCCAGAGAGTTTTACCTTTATTCAGCAGTCTCATCCAAATCATCATGGCATTTGTAGTTCTTTATGATAGCCTAATTAGCATTTAATTTTTGGGGAATATATTGATTTTAAAAATCACCTCCTAGAGAGATTTGCACAATTATCAAAACAACAGGCTCGGATAAGCCTACACAAAACACAGCCTTTATTTTAAGTATTTCTAAAATCCCCTATGAAAAATGAATGGGTCTGAAAATGAGTGGAACCATTTCTTTGTTTGAACACTAGGTTTTAGGGGTATTATGACTCATACTGTTGTACTCTATTAGGCTACAGTTCAAATAAGTACATTTACATTACATTTAAGTCATTTGGCAGACACTCTTATCCAGTAATGATGAACTTCACAGGGTGGTGTAAGTGCCCAGTGATCTTGATGCTCCTTTCCAATAAATAATTGAGGGTCTTATTTTGGTGACATGATGATCGATGCTTGACTGCCATTTGACAAATAAAAATATTCTCTATAAAAATTCTTATCCATAACAATATCATCTCTGGGAGCTGTTGGCTAAAGCTTGTGCCAAGTCCAGTGTAGTTACATTTACTATTTAATGCAACAGTTTATGTGACAAAACAATCAGTAGAGATGAAAATGCGATGGAAAAACATTTTTATTTGGTACATGGAAATTTTATTGAAAAAGTACATTTTGTGTGCGCTACGGCATCACACACTGATTTTTATCTGCAACAAATCGTTTGTTGGAAACACCACTGGTGGGGAAATGTGCATATTTTCTTAATGCAGATTTGAGAATATTCACATGAAAATCTGTCGGCAATTGGATGGAAGCCTAGCTACTCACTCAATTAGCCATGTCAGCAAACATTGACAGTAGAACGGCTTTGCTGGCCTCCCGAGTGGTGCAAGCTGACTTCGGTCGCCAGCTGGGCGGTGTTTCCTCTGACACATTGGTGGCGTTGGCTTCCGGGTTCAGCGAGCAATGTGTCAAGAAGCAGTGCTGCTTGACAGGGTCGTGTTTCGGAGGATGCATGGCTCTCGACCTTCACCTCTCCCGAGTCCATAGGGGAGACAAGACTGGATATCACGAAATTGGGGAGAAAAAGGGTTAAAAAAATAATAATAATAATCAAGAATGGAATCACGCTTCATGTCTGACGGTCCGACAGGACGAATCTGAGTATGGCGGATGCCAGAAGAATGCTACCTGCCAGAATGCGTAGTACCAACTGTAAAGATTGGTGGAGGAGAAGTAATGTTCTGGGGCTGTTTTTCATGGTTTGGGCTAGACCCCTTCGTTCCAGTGAAGGAAAATCTTAACGCTACAGCATACAATGACATTCTAGACAATTCTGTGTCCAACTTTGTGGCAACAGTTTGGGGAAGGCCCTTTCATGTTTCAGCATGACAATGCCCCGGTGCACAAAGTGAGGTCCATACAGAAATGGTCTGTCGAGATCGGTGTGGAAGGCCTGCACAGAGCCCTGACCTCAACCCCATCAAACACCTTTGGGAAGAATTGGAACGCCGACTGTGATCCAGTCCTACTCGCCCAACATCAGTGCCGAGCTCACTAATGCTCATGTGGATGAATGGAAGAAAGTCCCCACGGCAATGTTCCAACATCTAGTGGAAAGCCTTCCCAGAAGAGTGGAGGCTGTTATGGCTGTTAATGATATATTTTTAACCTTTATTTAATTAGGCAAGTCAGTTAAGAACAAATTATTATTTACAATGACGGCCTACCCTGGCCAAACCCTATAGATAGAATTGCAGGAAATTAGCTGTTAAATTGCATCTTTTTCTTCTCTCATTAGAACTTATTTTATTTTTTATTTAACCTTTACAATGACGGCCTACCCCGGGCCAATTGTGCGCTGCCCTATGGAACTCCCAATCACGGCCGGTTGTGATATAGCCTGGAATCGAACTAGGTTCTGTAGTGACGCCTTAGGCCGCTGCGCCACTCGGGAGCCCACCAACTAACAGGTTAGAGCAAAAAACGCAACTATCACAACACAGAATGGACTTCACCGGACTGATGTAACATGGCATTATTTGCCTGGCTTGGCTTCCCCACTGATTTGACCCACACACCGCTAGTGTTAAAACTGCAAAAGTGTCTCTCCACCCCATGGCAAAATTGATAGAATTGCAGGAAATGTGCTGTTAAACTGCACATTTTTTTTCTCTGCCCTATACCAAAATGTTTAGAATAGCAGGAAATGTACTTTAAAACCTACATTTTTCTCTCCGCTGTCAAGACAGGGCCAGTAAAATGCTCCCCCCCCCCCGAGGTGGGGGGACCCCCAAAAGGTTAGGGCCAGCCCTGGCTACTGGTAATGCAATTAAGAGTTACCTTAACTGCACAAATGGATTGATTCCATAAATCAGTTGACTGCATGTGTGGGTATGGATGTGGGTACGCAGACCCACAAGCCACTGCGGCCCCTCATGATCAATTCATATTTTTTTGTGAAAAGTCAGTAAAGACCATCAATGACGGCTTAGGCTTAGTACAGGGGCAATTTAAAAATACATCTGCATAATTGTAAGCATCATAATTTGGTTTTGTCAAATAAATAATTACTAATTTACTAACAGATTTGTCTCCAAGTGGTGTGGTATTATAGTGGCTGTATGTCTCTGTGTCAGAGATGGAATTCAAATTCTTAGCTGCAGACAGTTATTGAGCAGCCATGACACAACTAATCAATTAAAAAAAAAAATAGACTTTTAAAGGAGTAAAATATTTATATATACAAAACAGTTTACAGCAATAGTTCTGAGTTAACACTAACCAATGTGGGGGTATTGGTGTTCAGGTGTGTGTTGTGCACCTTGTTTTCCCCATTGGGTCAAGTCAACAGAGAAGGGAGAGAAAAAAAACAGGATCTTGAGTCAAGTAGGGAAACAGGTGTGTGTGTGTGGGGGGGGTAGTAAGGGGGGGGGATGTAGTAAAGGGGGGGATTGAAGGGTAAAGGCACAAGACACAACATCTCCAGCTTCTCTTAGGCTGAGTTTACACAGGCAGCCCAATTCTGATATTTTGACCAATCACATCAGATCTTTTTCAGCACAAATCTGATTGGTCGGAGGACCAAGTAGTGAAAAAAAAAGCGTAGAATTGGGCTGCCTGTGTAAACTCAGCCTTAGACTGCATCATCAATCAATCTACTAATTCAGAGAAAAGCACTCTATGAAAAAATTCTAAACAACAATTATTCAACACTAGGGGTTGGACCTTCTGGATAAATGTAAGTAATGTCAGTAAAAACCATTGGGCATCGAATTGATCTTTTGTGGACACGAAAATCAGGTTATGGTGAGCACTTTGTCCACTGGGAGTCCCCGACTCAACATAAATTCATACGTGATCATGTGTCATAAGGCGTCCTTGCTTGGCTTGATGGAGCCCTACATCACTTCTGGAATCAAAACCCCAAAATGAAAACTAAACCAGCAGGTCCTGTGATCCCCATGAACTGGTTAACAGTCCACAGTGGTAAGGAATTATCAGTGAATGCCCTTAACTGCAACTCCATCTTCTTAATTATAGTATAATTATATGCAGACATTTCATTCAATAGGCTGCTGAATGAACACACTTGTATTATCTCAGAATAAAACTAACAACACTATCAAACCTGTGTATACGATCCTAGTTCTCTGGGATCAAAAGGCCACAACTTATTTTTATACAACAGATCCATTCCATTCTTTTCTAAACATCATTCAAGGGTGCCTCATCCACTGGATAATTACAGCTTAATTATTAAAGTCAGATGGTAGATCATAGCGGAAAGGAGCGAGGACCAATCTGCCAACCAGAAGAACATAAAACTGTATTCTAGAAAATACAAATTGGCATGTTTCCTAAAATAAATATTTACAGTTCAAGAGTGAAGTGTAACCTGAAGTTGACTTGCTGAAAGTTTTACAGTGAAAAAATGTTAGCCAAGACCAATGCTAGAGGAAATGTATTTCTGCAATACACATCTTATGTGAAAGAGAACTCATTCCAAGATACTGTAACCAATACATTAATCAGTTGTGAATGATAGTGACTTTCCAAAAAATGACCCGAGAAAAAAAAGTCAGGCATGTTTTTTAGGCATCAAGGTCAGCCCTTATTATGTACAAGGTGAAGCTAGCCAGTGAGAGTTGGGGACACTAGCCAGTCACCACTCCATCTGTTGATACATGGCTAGCTATTTGATTGCAATTATCAGGGAGCTGTTTTTTGTTGTGAAGTTTAGGCTTACATTACATTTGGTATTTTCATGAGGTTTGGTTTATGCCAACCAAACTTGATAGACTTCAGTAAAACTGACAGTGACACCCTTGTGTGACACCTGTCAGAGTTATTTTTAGTTAGCCTCGAGTGTGATTGGGTGCCGTTGGGTAAAACACTGTTGAATTATAAAGTGGCCACATCGCGACTGCGGCTCCTTGGTGCTAGGGAAGTCATGATTGGCAGGCTGGTGACGTTGTGTCTCCTGGCTTCATCCAATGAGCTTACTGCTGTCCTGGTGAGACCCTCTTACATCACGGCACACTTTTTATCCTCGGAGGGAACGTTCCCATCCGCCCTCTCCATCTCCAGAATGATCCGCTTGAATACCTCTACAGCGGTCTGCAATGCATAGAGTTGAAAGTAGAAAAACAAATCAATAAATAAGTTCATGCTTTTGAAGAGACACATTTTTATGAGTAACTCTGTCTACAGAGAAGATATCTTTGTCTACCTCGTTTTCCTTAGCAGAAGACTCCATGAATGCTGCTCCCCATGAGTGGGCCAGCTTCTTCCCTTCCTCTGGTTTGATCACCCTGAGGGGAGGAGGGACACATTGAGCATGATGTAATGAAATCACACCTTTTTATAGGTCAGATAGCATTAATGTACCTATATGACCACAAGGTCCAAGACCTTAGATGGAAAACCAAGGTGAAACCATATGCCAGTTTTTAAAATGGGATGCTAGTGGCTTGGTTCTATACATAATGTACCAGCCATGCATGTGAGTGGGAGCACCAATGCGCTCCTCCTTCATTCAGCTCAAGTAGGTTTACCTTTCCATGTGGAGATCTTTTTTGTTTCCAACAAGAACAGTTGGCACCCTAAAAGAACACACCTACATTTTAAAGTGTACTTGGAAAACCAATTTTTTACAATCCAAACAGATCATCAAAAGCAGCATCACTAACCTTTTATAACTTTGGTTAACTTACTGTATTTTCCCAACCATATCTAGCAGCTTGTCATGAAGAACCTGAACAACTTCAAAACTGCAAAAAGTGAAAGACAAAAAGAGACAGGTTACCAGTGTGTATTGATGGACAGACAACTATCTATACACACAGTAGAGTCACAAGATCAGAGGGCCAGGACAAAAAATGAACTGAAAATTAAATGTACCCGTGACTTCTCACCTTTTCATGGAGGTTACTGCGTAGACCAAGACATAACCATGGATGTCCATTGAATGAGACTGAGGGAAAATAGAGTACTCGTCCTGTAGATATAAGGCGAGAAATCGGTTAGAGAGAGAAAACACAAGGACGGACAAGTGCTTCTGAAAATAATATTGTCTGTTGTTTTCCTTCATATCCCAACCATTTTACATGTTGCATCGGCACAAATGGTCACTAATCACCAGAACATGTATTTTGTGTTATTTCAGAGAGCAGAGAAACAGAGGTAAAGAAAGAAGATGAGTAATGTAAAGCATACATACCTGACCGGCAGTATCGACCAACTGAAGATTGAAATCTTGACCGTTGACAGACACCATTTTGTTGAAGGCTGGAAAGAGTTGAAGAGGAAGTTGTCAAGTCCAGGCTATGCCACATAAGGTAATTGCTGGATATAGCATGATCATAAAAAGGAGCATATGTTCTGCTTTTCACCCATGCATATTATTTGACCCTCAATGATAGTGGCTGCAATAACTTAGAATAACAAAACTGATCCAACGAAAAAACGAAATAAAAATACTTACTGTTTTCAATGGTAGGGTCATATGAATCTACAAACTGTCCTTCCACGAACTGTATTGTGAGAGAAGACTTTCCTGTAGAGGTAGAGAAAAATGGCATTGTTGAGGCCGATGAGCAGCAATTTCCAAAATCATAGGAAAACAAAATGACCATTTATATATAATAGTAATATAATAATAATATAATAATAATACCATTTGTTACCCGACTCTGACCAACAGTTATACATTGTGATTGGCTGTGTTAGTTATGACTGCAGCGGTTTCACAATGAAAGCATCTAGCTAGCTAGGTCTATGAGCTAACGTTAGTAACGTTTGTTGGCCGCGTTAACACATCGTGGAACTTGGCTTAAATTGTTAGCGCACAACTTTGGCATGGTGACTAGAGTAAGCAGAAGGTTATCAACTACAAGGTTTATACATTAACACACTACACAATTACAGAGCTATGACATTATCTTATGTGCTTGATTCTGTTTTGGTACTAGAAGCTAGCTAGCCTTTGTTTGTTTTTATCATAACTACGCTATTGCTAGCTAACCATCTAGCAGCAACGTTAACTATGAAAACAAAAACAAAGGATGGCTAAGTAACTTAGCTTCTTATTTCACTCACCAACAGATCTGTACCCAATCACAGCAATCTTCCTGTATTTTGGTTGAGGCATTGTTTTGAAATAGTAACGTAATATAGAATGTTGTTTTTGTATCTATGGTCGTTTTAATAACAAACAAAAACTTTATCACCGCATTCGTATCACGTCACGTGACAACAACAAACTTTTCAAAGCCGCTGGGCTTCGAGTTGTAACTTCAGAACTGAACTGAAGCTAATAGAACACGTATTTCGACTGGTACTTGCACTATATCGGTTATCGATATAGTTATGTATAGCGATAATTAGTTTGAAATATCTAAATATTCGTTTTCAGAACTTAAAACAGGAAACCAAAACGGATTATTCACAAGACTTGCGCTTCCCGAGTAACACTGTCGGAAAGTGGTAAAGCACACCGTCGTAAAACTACATACGCCAGAGCTTGTTCTTCGATGAGGTTTAACGGCGGTTGGCATCCAGTAAATGTTGCATTATCGCCACCTACTAGACTGGAGTACAACTCCCTAATACTTAGAATAAATAAACAAATACGTTACCATCTAACAAAACACGAACACAAAAATATATAAATAACACTACCCTACTCCACTATTTACATCTATTTCCTACCTCAGGCCAACAAGTTGAAAGGAAGGGAGCCCACCACTTAAGACACCCTGTAACTCTTCTGATGTAAAGTCTCGTACACCCAAATTCGCACAACCTCAATTTTCTGCAACATACATTCCATCCCTGCAGTACAGTTGATAACCATTGCTATAAATGTAAAAAATCCAATCTTACTGAAACATATCACTTGTTGGCATTTCCCTCTTTACTGGTACAGATATACTACTCACACCACTCCTCCCAGGATCCCTCTCCCTTGACTCATCTGAAAATCAAATCAAACTTTATTTATCACATACGATGAATACAACAAGTGTAGACCTTACCGTGAAGTGCTTACAACAGTGCAGTTCAAGAAGAGTTAAGAAAATATTTACCAAAAATATTTACCAAATATTTACCAAATCATCTAAAGTAAAAAAATAATAAAAAGTAACACAAGGAACGACTTAATTAGTGTTGTGTCAACAACGCACCCACTGCCAGCTAGCCTATTTCAGCAGGACTGTATCATTTTAATCATTTTAGTCAATAAGATTCTTGCTACGTAAGCTTAACTTTCTGAACATTTGAGACGTGTAGTCCACTTGTCATTCCAATCTCCTTTGCATTAGCGTAGCCTCATCTGTAGCCTGTCAACTATGTGTCTCTCTATCCCTGTTCTCTCCTCTCTGCACAGACCATACAAACGCTCCACACCGTGTGGCCGCGGCCACCCTAATCTGGTGGTTCCAGTGCGCACGACCCACGCGGAGTTCCAGGTCTCCGGTAGCCTCTGGAACTGCCGATCTGCGGCCAACAAGGCAGAGTTCATCTCAGCCTATGCCTCCCTCCAGTCCCTCGACTTCTTGGCACTGACGGAAACATGGATCACCACAGACAACACTGCTACTCCTACTGCTCTCTCTTCGTCCGCCCACGTGTTCTCGCACACCCCGAGAGCTTCTGGTCAGCGGGGTGGTGGCACCGGGATCCTCATCTCTCCCAAGTGGTCATTCTCTCTTTCTCCCCTTACCCATCTGTCTATCGCCTCCTTTGAATTCCATGCTGTCACAGTTACCAGCCCTTTCAAGCTTAACATCCTTATCATTTATCGCCCTCCGGGTTCCCTCGGAGAGTTCATCAATGAGCTTGATGCCTTGATAAGCTCCTTTCCTGAGGACGGCTCACCTCTCACAGTTCTGGGCGACTTTAACCTCCCCACGTCTACCTTTGACTCATTCCTCTCTGCCTCCTTCTTTCCACTCCTCTCCTCTTTTGACCTCACCCTCTCACCTTCCCCCTACTCACAAGGCAGGCAATACGCGCGACCTCATCTTTACTAGATGCTGTTCTTCCACTAACCTCATTGCAACTCCCCTCCAAGTCTCCGACCACTACCTTGTATCCTTTTCCCTCTCGCTCTCATCCAACACCTCCCACACTGCCCCTACTCGGATGGTATCGCGCCGTCCCAACCTTCGCTCTCTCTCCCCCGCTACTCTCTCCTCTTCCATCCTATCATCTCTTCCCTCTGCTCAAACCTTCTCCAACCTATCTCCTGATTCTGCCTCCTCAACCCTCCTCTCCTCCCTCTCTGCATCCTTTGACTCTCTATGTCCCCTATCCTCCAGGCCGGCTCGGTCCTCCCTCCCGCTCCGTGGCTCGATGACTCATTGCGAGCTCACAGAACAGGGCTCCGGGCAGCCGAGTGGAAATGGAGGAAAACTCGCCTCCCTGCGGACCTGGCATCCTTTCACTCCCTCCTCTCTACATTTTCCTCCTCTGTCTCTGCTGCTAAAGCCACTTTCTACCACTCTAAATTCCAAGCATCTGCCTCTAACCCTAGGAAGCTCTTTGCCACCTTCTCCTCCCTCCTGAATCCCCCCTCCTCCCTCTCTGCAGATGACTTCGTCAACCATTTTGAAAAGAAGGTCGACGACATCCGATCCTCGTTTGCTAAGTCAAACGACACCGCTGGTTCTGCTCACACTGCCCTACCCTGTGCTCTGACCTCTTTCTCCCCTCTCTCCAGATGAAATCTTGCATCTTGTGACGGCCGGCCGCCCAACAACCTGCCCGCTTGACCCTATCCCCTCCTCTCTTCTCCAGACCATTTCCGGAGACCTTCTCCCTTACCTCACCTCGCTCATCAACTCATCCCTGACCGCTGGCTACGTCCCTTCCGTCTTCAAGAGAGCGAGAGTTGCACCCCTTCTGAAAAAACCTACACTCGATCCCTCCGATGTCAACAACTACAGACCAGTATCCCTTCTTTCTTTTCTCTCCAAAACTCTTGAACGTGCCGTCCTTGGCCAGCTCTCCCGCTATCTCTCTCTGAATGACCTTCTTGATCCAAATCAGTCAGGTTTCAAGACTAGTCATTCAACTGAGACTGCTCTCCTCTGTATCACGGAGGCGCACCGCACTGCTAAAGCAAACTCTCTCTCCTCTGCTCTCATCCTTCTAGATCTATCGGCTGCCTTCGATACTGTGAACCATCAGATCCTCCTCTCCACCCTCTCCGAGTTGGGCATCTCCGGCGCGGCCCACGCTTGGATTGCGTCCTACCTGACAGGTCGCTCCTACCAGGTGGCGTGGCGAGAATCTGTCTCCTCACCACGCGCTCTCACCACTGGTGTCCCCCAGGGCTCTGTTCTAGGCCCTCTCCTATTCTCGCTATACACCAAGTCACTTGGCTCTGTCATAACCTCACATGGTCTCTCCTATCATTGCTATGCAGACGACACACAACTAATCTTCTCCTTTCCCCCTTCTGATGACCAGGTGGCGAATCGCATCTCTGCATGTCTGGCAGACATATCAGTGTGGATGACGGATCACCACCTCAAGCTGAACCTCGGCAAGACGGAGCTGCTCTTCCTCCCGGGGAAGGACTGCCCGTTCCATGATCTCGCCATCACGGTTGACAACTCCATTGTGTCCTCCTCCCAGAGCGCTAAGAACCTTGGCGTGATCCTGGACAACACCCTGTCGTTCTCAACTAACATCAAGGCGGTGGCCCGTTCCTGTAGGTTCATGCTCTTCAACATCCGCAGAGTACGACCCTGCCTCACACAGGAAGCGGCGCAGGTCCTAATCCAGGCACTTGTCATCTCCCGTCTGGATTACTGCAACTCGCTGTTGGCTGGGCTCCCTGCCTGTGCTATTAAACCCCTACAACTCATCCAGAACGCCGCAGCCCGTCTGGTGTTCAACCTTCCCAAGTTCTCTCACGTCACCCCGCTCCTCCGCTCTCTCCACTGGCTTCCAGTTGAAGCTCGCATCCGCTACAAGAGCATGGTGCTTGCCTACGGAGCTGTGAGGGGAACGGCACCTCAGTACCTCCAGGCTCTGATCAGGCCCTACACCCAAACAAGGGCACTGCGTTCATCCACCTCTGGCCTGCTCGCCTCCCTACCACTGAGGAAGCACAGCTCCCGCTCAGCCCAGTCAAAACTGTTCGCTGCTCTGGCCCCCCAATGGTGGAACAAACTCCCTCACGACGCCAGGACAGCGGAGTCAATCACCACCTTCCGGAGACACCTGAAACCCCACCTCTTTAAGGAATACCTAGGATAGGATAAGTAATCCCTCTCACCCCCCTTTAAGATTTAGATGCACTATTGTAAAGTGACTGTTCCACTGGATGTCATAAGGTGAATGCACCAATTTGTAAGTCGCTCTGGATAAGAGCGTCTGCTAAATGACTTAAATGTAAATGTAACAATAAAAAACAATAAAGAGGCTATATACAGTGGGAACCGGTACTGAGTCAGTGGTAATTTGTACATGTAGGTAGGGGTGAAGTGACTATGCATAGACAATAAACAGCGAGTAGCAGCAGTGTACATAACAAATGGGGGGGGGGGGGTCAATGTAAATAGTCTGGTGGTCATTTTATTAATTGTTCAGCAGTCTTATAGCTTGGGGGTAGAAGCTGTTATAAGTACAGCTCCGGTACAGCTTGCCGTGCGGTAGCAGAGAAAACAGTCTATGACTTGGGTGGCTGGAGTCTCTGACAATTTATGGGCTTTCCTCTGACACCGCCTATTATATAGGTCTTTATCCTGACCCTCGGTGCAAGCCTCAGGCTTCGAGAACTACACCACATCTGCCACCTCGGATACTTCGCCCTCATTAACTTCCACTTCTCCCCCTATTTCAGCTCACTCTGCTTACACTTTCTACCAAGGCAACAAACCATCTCCCTTGTTTTAACAAACCATCTCCCTTGTTCTGCCATTTTTAACGACTCAAACTCACCCTCTTCCTCCCTCTCTTTTCGAAATAATCTGCCTCTCTTTTTTTCCTCCATATTCCAAGTTTACTTATGATAATACTGCACTTCTCCTGACATACATCTTGTTCTTGCCTTCGCAAGGGAAGCCATTTAACCGGCTGTCACAATCTCCGTACAATCAGCACGAACCCCTCGGGATGTTGCGCTCAACAGTGCATCCCCATTTATAAAGCAGCTGCTTCTTCTTGATGTTCTTTATAAAAAGCTACCGCAACGCTTTTCCATTTCAAACAAGCGCGCTCTTCCAACCACCATCCACCATCTCGCTTCAAGCGCTTGATACCCTCACGTCAGAGCTTGACATAAGGGTGCCCTATTTTGTACAGCAGAGGTCACTCTCACCCTGATTTAGGTTTATGCAAACGCGTGTGAGAGAAATACACATTCAAATAGCAAAACACGTTCAGCAGTTTTTATTATTAAATGCTCAATGACCGTACAATATTAACATATACATCCTTTTACAGAAACATATATTTTTTTATAAATAATAATATGTGCCATTTTGCAGACGCTTTTACCAAAAACGATTTACATTCACGCGTGCATACTGTAATGACCTGACTAGATCATAAATGAACAATTGTCCAGACAGAGGCTTGAGTTTGCGAATTGACGGTTTATTAAACCAACTTTACACAGGCTACTGTTTGGGCCGTAGCACACGCCAAATAGATGACAGATAACCCACAAGCCAATCGTGACCTTCTCTTGTGAAGCCCAGACGTAAGAGAGAGAGAACAAAGGCTGAACCTGGTCTTAACTTCCAATGCTCCACCCCCCTGCCCAACCCCCCTCCACGCCACTCCGCCAACCACCAGGATGCCCGGCATCAGAACATTCCAGGCATTCCCGTGATTGGCAGATAGCAGGTTGATTGACATGTCGGACCCCGCGAACACCGGGTACTGGTCAGTACAACACAACCACCTCCTAGCCTAACACATAACACACAGCTGTCTGTGCGGGTCGCTACAATACATTCTAAGTATGGATGGTCCCCAATACTTGACTTGGACTGAAATAGGCGCCGGTACTCATTTTGGGTGTTGGTACTGTATATATTTAGGTGCAGGAGCTCCACAATACGTTTGAGCTAATATTCTATAACAGGAACAGGAGCTTAAGCAGGAGAACATTTGAGGTGCCGCTACTCAGCTCCGGTGAGCTTCCGCTCAAGTCAAGCACTGGAATCTAACCCAGTATCCTGGCGTTGTAAGCGCCAGTAGTACAAATTGAGCTACAGAGCAAGCACGTAGACAATGGACCTGATCGGACAGCTCAGAGCCTCAGCTACAGAGGACCACACAGAGAACATTTTTATCAGTTTTAAATAGGCCTATGCTTATTTTATGGCCCAGGCCCTGTCAACCATGAATGTGTACAGTGATCCTTGTTATGTGGAAAGTGATCACTCCACAACAAAATCCAAATCTGTTAAATAGCTGCTTAAAAAGTTGAGCAAGTTAGGTTGAGTACACTTATGCCATCTTTGTGTAGCCCCAGAAGCCCCTTAATTACACAATTGAAGAAGATAGAAACGATTTAAAATGATGACAGACTTATCTTTACCATACCATTTGGTACTAGACACAACAGATGGTGTGGGAGAAGGGATTTGTATATAAAGACTAGCCTACTTTTGAGGCTCTAAAAACTTCAGGCAAACTTACAGATTGGAGTGAAACAGGGTTGCCAAATCAATATATTTTATCAGTGGGTATGCTATGCTCAAATCAAAACAAGCAGCAACGGTGTAAGAAACAGACTGAAAAGAACATGTATTGTTCCAGTAGAGGAGTCCTTACAAAACTCTCTTCAGTTTAGATATTCACAGTTTTAAACAATCTTCATATACTTTTAACCAGAGTTCACTTTTATAGCTAGCTAACAATCATACATCATCGTAAAGAATACAGTTTAACAGGACATACAGATAATTGAACATGCTGACTGTTCTGGCATTGATATGACAACACATTTGGCCATTTGTATGATTCAGGAGAGGTTGACGAGTGTTTTTACCCCTGTGAGACAATAACATATGAACATTCACTTGAGGTCAACATAAATCTATGGACACAAACTCATAATTGAAAAATGTAATTTACAAAATAAAAGGAACGTGGAAAAAAATATTGGAGAGAAATCTCCATGCATGTACACAACACGCTGCGCAAGAAAATGGATGTACACTGGCAGACAGATCCACACACGCATACAAACAGTCTTTCTCAAACACACAGATCACATCTTGTTTCCTTCACCATTGTCTTCCTCCCCTTCTTTTCTTTTTTTCAATTTATTTCTCACATACTCCATTATAGACCTGACAGAAGAGGAGACTGGCATTGGTCCCCTTGGTGCAATACCTGTCCTGTACCTATACTCTGAAGTATAATCATGTCTGACGGAACCCAACTCTCTCCTCAGGACC
This sequence comes from Oncorhynchus gorbuscha, assembly GCF_021184085.1. Taxonomy (NCBI): domain Eukaryota; kingdom Metazoa; phylum Chordata; class Actinopteri; order Salmoniformes; family Salmonidae; genus Oncorhynchus; species Oncorhynchus gorbuscha. Next base: position 35,399,919 of record NC_060175.1, on the reverse strand, counting down.
GTAACCCTCCCAATCCACTAAGTATTGGTGACCCTGACGTCCAAGTCCAGAGGTTCCTCCTCTTCTCATGACCAGCTAACTTGGCAGAGTGAGCCCACTGAAGAACAGCCAGACGAGTGGAAACAGGAACGAAAAGGAGGTTACTAGGACAAGGGGCGACGCAGGTGCGTGAGTGCTTGCTTAACCTGTCTTTCAATTCCCCAGACTGTTAACCCGACAACACGCCCATAAGGAAGAATCCCCTCGGGATTTAGTAGTAACAGGATCACCAGTCATCCATCAGCAAACCGGTCAATCCCCTTCTCTCTTTCAAAGACAATTTACTACAGATAAATATTTGGAGACACTGCTCTTTGGCAAGCTCACTTTGGTAAGCCCATGTCATTAGCTTGTTCAAGTGTCACTGAATCTTTGTGAGTCCATTAGCCAATGGGAGCCTGAGTGAGATGGTGGAGCGGGACACAGTCAATAGCAATATATGCAGCCCTTGGAAGAGAGAGAGAGGACCATATTAGTGAATCAGCCGATCACAACGTGTGTAAGCTGAAAACTTGCTCTGATTAAAGAAGCAATAAAACTGGCCTTCTTTAGACTAGTTGAGTATCTGGTGCATCAGCACTTGTGGGTTCGATTACAGGCTCAAAATGGATAGAAACAAAGACCTTTCTTCTGAAACTCGTCAGTCTATTCTTGTTCTGAGAAATAAAGGCTATTCCATGCGAGACATTGCCAAGAAACTGAAGATCTCATACAACGCTGTGTACCACTCCCTTCACAGAACTGGCTCTAACCAGAATAGAAAGAGGAGTGGGAGGCCCCGGTGCATAACTGGGCAAGAGGACAATTACATTAGAGTTTCTAGTTTGAGAAACAGATGCCTCACAAGTCATCAACTGGCAGCTTCATTAAATAGTACCCGCAAAAGCTCCAGTCTCAATGTCAACAGTGAAGAGGCGACTCCGGGATGCTGGCCTTCGAGGCAGAGTTGCAAAGAAAAAGCCAAATCTCAGACTGGCCAATAAAAATAAAAGATTCAGATGGACAAAAGAACACAGACACTGGACAGAGGAACCTAGAGGCCAGCATCCCGGAGTCACTTCTTCACTGTTGACATTGAGACTGGTGTCTACCCCAAAGTGCTCACTCCACCCCAACTCAAGGCTATCATGGTTATTGATACCAGACTGTCTCTTCTCCTCCCAGAGGATCTCTGATGGCTAACAATAACATACGCTGACATACATTACCCTCTCTCCCTCAGTGACATTGTTAGTTTCTAAGATCTCCACCCGTCTCCCCTTATCAATGCCTGCCACATGTAATCGCTTCCAGAGAGAAACCAGAGAGAAACCTCACATATACACAATGCCAATGGCCTGGGATATTCATGGGTAAACATGTACTGTACTAACAACAGCAGCAGGACTCCAAACAAGGAAATGCAGGAGTACAGATAAGGCAGGTAATACTCCCACAGATATGACAGACAGAACATGTAACACGTTTTAGAGTCATTTAGGAATTAAACTTTCATTGCAGATTTTTAGTTAACAACGCCAACAGGCAAAATATGTGAAGAGGTGGAATATGAAAGACAAAAATCACATAAAACAGGTTATGAAAGTCACATAACAGAGGGAGAGAATGAGAGGGGAGTAGGAGAAGAGGGGTTGTTTTACCATAAAGACTTGGCCATATTATCATCATGTATGGCTGATGCCACCGACACCATTCCCAGTATCAGCAGGGTCAGGAGGAAGAGGACTAGTGCTGTCTCATACAGACGAGCCATCACACCCTGTGTACAGAGAGTATAGAAACAGTATACCACATCTTATATACATTTACTGTACATGATGCCTTTATCACTAACCTTGTCCCAGATATGTATGTGCTTTAGCCAACTCATCCCAATCATCATACCATGGCAACAATACTCAGGGGATTTGGCTCAAGCACATCTTCTAACCAGTCTTCTCTGTCACTGAAGCAGGTACATTTTTGGATCCAGTGAAGCCCTCAGACTCAGTGAAGAATTAGGCAAAGGGCAGCAGGAAGAATAAGGAGAGGTTGGAGAAGAGGAAGACTAGATTCCACAGTCCTGCATTGAGAGATGGGGACAGACAGTGTTATAGACAGTGAGAGGCTTTATCTCTCTCTACCACAGGAGGCCGGTGGCACCTTAATTGGGGAGCACAGGCTCGAAGGGAAAGGGGATACCTAGTCAGTTGCACAACTGAATGCATTCAAGTGAAATATGTCTTCCGCATTTAACTGGTTGGGTGGCTGCGGGTGGCTGCCTTGACGACCTCATCATTGCGCTCGGGGAGCAGTTGTTAACTGCCTTGCTCAAGTGCAGAACAGCAGATTCTTTTCCACCTTGCCGGCACTTGGATACAAACCAGTTACCGTTTGGTTACTGGCCAAACGCTCCTAACCGCTAGGCTACCGTCTGGCCCCATAGTAATAGATGGAACGGAATAAATTGAATGGTATCGAGTAGAGGTCGACCGATTATGATTTTTCAACGCCGATGCAGATTATTGGACGACCAAAATATGCTGATACCGATTATGCCGATTTTTATATACACTGCTCAAAAAATAAAGGGAACACTTAAACAACACAATGTAACTCCAAGTCAATCACACTTCTGTGAAATCAAACTGTCCACTTAGGAAGCAACACTCATTGACAATACATTTCACATGCTGTTGTGCAAATGGAATAGACAACAGATGGAAATTATAGGCAATTAGCAAGACACCCCCAATAAAGGAGTGGTTCTGCAGGGGGTGACCACAGACCTCTTCTCAGTTCCTATGCTTCCTGGCTGATGTTTTGGTCACTTTTGAATGCTGGCAGTGCTTTCACTCTAGTGGTAGCGTGAGACAGAGTCTACAACCCACACAAGTGGCTCAGGTAGTGCAGCTCATCCAGGATGGCACATCAATGCGAGCTGTGGCAAGAAGGTTTGCTGTGTCTGTCAGCGTAGTGTCCAGAGCATGGAGCCGCTACCAGGAGACAGGCCAGTACATCAGGAGACGTGGAGGAGGCCGTAGGACGGCAACAACCCAGCAGCAGGACCGCTACCTCCGCCTTTGTGCAAGAAGGAGCAGGAGGAGCACTGCCAGAGCCCTGAAAAATTACCTCCAGCAGGCCACAAATGTGCATGTGTCTGCTAAAACGGTCAGAAACAGACTCCATGAGAGTGGTATGGGGGCCTGACGTCCACAGGTGGGGGTTGTGCTTACAGCCCAACACCGTGCAAGACATTTGGCATTTGCCAGAGAACACCAAGATTGGCAAATTCGCCACTGGCGCCCTCTGTTCTTCACAGATGAAAGCAGGTTCACACTGAGCACATGTGACAGACGTGACAGAGTCTGGAGACACCATGGAAAACGTTCTGCTGCCTGCAACATCCTCCAGCATGACCGGTTTGGCAGTGGGTCAGTCATGGTGTGGGGTGGCATTTCTTTGGGGGGCCGCACAGCCCTCCATGTGCTCGCCAGAGGTAGCCTGACTGCCAGACCCCTTGTGAGACCATATGCTGGTGCGGTTGGCCCTGGGTTCCTCCTAATGCAAGACAATGCTAGACCTCATGTGGCTGGAGTGTGTCATCAGTTGCTGCAAGAGGAAGGCATTGATGCTATGGACTGGCCTGCCCATTCCCCAGACCTGAATCCAATTGAGCACATCTGGGACATCATGTCTCGCTCCATCCATCAACGCCACGTTGCACCACAGACTGTCCAGGAGTTGGCGGATGCTTTAGTCCAGGTCTGGGAGCAGATCCCTCAGGAGACTATCCGCCACCTCATCAGGAGCATGCCCAGGCATTGTAGGGAGGTCACACAGGCACGTGGATGCCACACACACTACTGAGCCTAATTTTGACTTGTTTTAAGGACATTACATCAAAGTTGGATCAGCCTGTAGTGTGGTTTTCCACTTTAACTTTGAGTGTGACTCCAAATCCAGACCTCCATGGGTTGATAAATTTGATTTCCATTGATAATTTTTGTGTGATTTTGTTGTCAGCACATTCAACTATGTAAAGAAGAAAGTATTTAATAAGAATATTTAATTCATTCAGATCTAGGATGTGTTATTTTAGTGTTCCCTTTATTTTTTTGAGCAGTGTATATATTTGTAACAATGACAATTACAACAATACTGAATGAACAATTGTCACGCCCTGACCATAGAGAGCCTGTTATTCTCTATGTTGGTTAGGTGTGACTAGGGTGGGTCATCTAGGGGAATTGTAAAGCTATGGTGGCCTGATATGGTTCCCAATCAGAGGCAGCTGTTTATCATTGTCTCTGATTGGGGATCATATTTAGGTAGCCATTTCCCCATTGTGATTTGTGGGATCTGGACTATGTGTTTGTGTAGCTGCCTGTTAGCAACCCAGAACGTTATGGTTTGTTTGTGCTTGTTTGGTGAGTTCTGATTTATTAAAATATGTGGAACTCTGCACACTGCACCTTGGTCCAATCATTATGACGATCGTGACAACAATGAACACTTATTTTAACTTAATATAATACATAAATAAAATCTATTTAGTCTCAAATAAATAATGAAACATGTTCAATTTGGTTTAAATAATCCAAATACACAGTGTTGGAGAATAAAGTAAAAGTGCAATATGTGCCATGTAAAAAAGCTAACGTTTAAGTTCCTTGCTCAGAACATGAGAATATATGAAAGCTGGTGGGTTCAATATTCCCAGTTCTTCAATATTCCCAGTTAAGAAGTTTTAGGTTGTAGTTATTATAGGAACTATGACACGTCGACTATTTCTCTCTCTACCATTTGTATTTCATATACCTTTGACTATTGGATGTTCTTATAGGCACTTTAGTACTGCCAGCCTAATCTCGGGAGTTGATAGGCTTGAAGTCATAAACAGCGCTGTGATTCAAGCATTGCTAAGAGCTTCTGGCAAACGCAGTAAAGTGCTGTTTGAATGAATGTTTACGAGCCTGCTGCTGCCTACCACCGCTCAGTCAGACTGCTCTATCAAATCATAGACTTAATTATAATATAATAAACACAGAAATATGAGCATTTGGTCATTAATATGGACAAATACGGAAACTATCATTTAAAAAACAAAACGTTTATTCTTTCAGTGAAATACGGAACCGTTCTGTATTTTATCGAACGGGTGGCAACCCTAAGTCTAAAGATTGCTGATACATTGCACAACTTTCAATGTCATGTCATTATTTAAAATTCTGGCAAATTATTTCACAGTTCACCCTGACTCTGCTTGCAAGAGAAGTGACACAATTTCCCTAGTTAATATTGCCTGCTAACATTAATTTATGTGAACAAATTATGCAGGTAAAAAAATATATACTTCTGTGTATTGATTTTAAGAAAGGCATTGATGTTTATGGTTATGTACATTTGTGCAAAGATTGTGCTTTTTTTCAGCAATGCGCTTTTGTTAAATCATCACCCGTTTCGTGAAGTTGAAGTAGGCTGTGATTCCATGATAAATTAACAGGCACTGCATTGATTATATGCAATGCAGCACAAGCTAGTTAACTACACATGGTTGATGATATTATTAGGTTAACTAGTGATTATGTGAAGATTGATGGTTTATTATAAGATAAGTTTCATGCTAGCTTTCAACTTATCTTTGCTCCTTGCTGCACTCACGTAACAGGTGGTCAGCCTGCCATGCAGTTTCCTCGTGGATTGCAATGTAATCGGACATAATCGGCGTCCAAAAAGGCCGCATACCGATTGTTATGAAGACTTAAAATCGGCCCTAATTAATCAAACACATTGTTTTTATATATTTGTTATCATTCCATTCACTCCATTCCAGCAATTAGTGGAAGCCTCCTCTTCTGTCTACATGCTATCGTCTTCTGATTCAACTTCACTAACAGTCCGTTTTAGAAGTTGAGTGTCTGAGGAGCTCATATCATATCTGTCTTATCATCATCACTTGTAACCTGGGGTGGACTGTCATTTTTCTCTGAACAAATTCAATAGGAATAAAAAGAATATATGTGAAGCATGCACACTGAGAAGATCTTTCAACAGCACAGGACTTCAAACCACGTACAAAATGTCAGCATGCAATTTTTTTTTAAATACTTTTATTCATACAGGTTTTTTCTCATTGAGATAACTGGGTCTGACAACGTGTGTGTCAGTGTAACTGTCTGTGTGAGTATGTTCATGTAGGGTATTGTGTGTGTTTACCTTGTATAAGAGATCTGTTAAGCCACTGCATGTAGTAGCTGTGTGAGAAGGAGAGCAGGACCTCGTTGGAGAAGATGGAGAGATGTGGGAGTAGAACAGCGCCGACAGAGACAGAAAGAGTGCAGGTACAGAGCCACAGCCTAGAGAAAGACAGAGAGAAAGAGGGGGAGAAAGTACAGAGCCACAGCCTAGAGAAAGACAGAGAGAAAGAGGGGGAGAAAGTACAGAGCCACAGCCTAGAGAAAGACAGAGAGAAAGAGGGGGAGAGAGAAAGAGATTTTACAAAAAGAAGTTGCATTCCCATATGACACATAGAAATATCAAATATGTCGGCGGTAATGAAACCTCTATTGTTCAAAGTTACTTACGCAATTTTGTTGACTGTTGCATCTTTGCTGTCATCTATAATTTAAAGCACACACAACACAATTATTATTATGGCTTTCAAAAAGAGGAATACGTGTGTGTGTTGTAGCGGGGGGGGAAATTAGGGGGGGGGGGCAGACCGGCTGGACAATAAACTGGGAACCTGATAAAAGATGATACCTCCTTTCACAAAATTGGCAACAAAAGGACGACAAGCACATATTGCTCAACTCTCACAACTCTCTCTGGACCCCCATATGTATGTGTGTGTGTGTGTGTGTGTGTGTGTGTGTGTGTGTGTGTGTGTGTGTGTGTGTGTGTGTGTGTGTGTGTGTGTGTGTGTGTGTGTGTGTGTGTGTGTGTGTGTGTGTGTGTGTGTGTGTGTGTGTGTGTGGCACTGACCTGTGTGTAGGTGTGTTTGGCACTGATCTGTGACTGATCATGATATCGATCAGATAGGTCAGCTGTTTCCAAATAATGAACAAATTGGTGCACAATTTAGAATGTATGTGCAAGTGTTGTAAAAAGGTTTGGGGGTGGTATTGAACAATTTGCTAACCCCACCCATTACGATGAAGACTGTACTCCTAAAAACTGAAGGATGATCATATTTGACACAGGCTTTGAAGTTTATTTTGCATACCATAGTTTTGTACAAGCAAAAGAAGACAGGCTATCAAAAGTGCAGAGTCCTTTGTTGGTTAAAGTAAAAACCCAAGGATCGCTGTGTTTCCTCCTCACTTCTTTCTCTCTCTGGCTTCGTACATTGTTTAAAATCACACTACACAAGAGAGATGACTAGAACGACTGTGTCTGCCCTACGGAGGGTATCCCAGGGTAACATTCCTTCAGGATTAGAAATTATGCAAATAATTACTTTACTACAACCCAACATCTATCTGCAATATTAAAGCTACCGTCCCCCTAATTTTTTAAATTCTAATAATAAAAATAACATTCCCTGTGCCCCTCGCCCCATCTAACAGGACAGAGGATCCGGAAGGCCGAGGGAGGGGGCCAACAGGGGGAGGTTGCATAACAGGCTCTGGCTGTAATTTGTACCAGAGTGTATTTTGGAAAGCGTCCCGTCTCCAATACCAACGCTTGCTGTCAATTCCTGACGCAAACATACACTCACAAGTGAGGTGGTGGGGTTGCTACAGTTAAAAACATCCTATAGCTCGTGCACATGCACACATAAATTATGGCCCCTTCATGGTAACCAGCAACTTGTTTACATTGACATGCAAAACCTATACGCAGAAGTGTGAAGTAAAGGCAAACATATGCTGAAATATGGATTTATATACTGTATATGTCCATCCTGGCTGTAATACAACACCCACATTTACATTTACATTTAAGTCATTTAGCAGACGCTCTTATCCAGAGCGACTTACATGTAGGACCAAAGGAGGATATTGGCAGACATACAGAAATACCAACCGTATAATCAATGACTTTTACAGTTAATCAAATCAAATCAAATCAAATTTATTTATATAGCCCTTCGTACATCAGCTGATATCTCAAAGTGCTGTACAGAAACCCAGCCTAAAACCCCAAACAGCAAACAATGCAGGTGTAAAAGCACGGTGGCTAGGAAAAACTCCCTAGAAAGGCCAAAACCTAGGAAGAAACCTAGAGAGGAACCGGGCTATGTGGGGTGGCCAGTCCTCTTCTGGCTGTGCCGGGTAGAGATTATAACAGAACATGACCAAAATGTTCAAATGTTCATAAATGACCAGCATGGTCAAATAATAATAAGGCAGAACAGTTGAAACTGGAGCAGCAGCACAGTCAGGTGGACTGGGGACAGCAAGGAGCCATCATGTCAGGTAGTCCTGGGGCACGGTCCTAGGGCTCAGGTCCTCCGAGAGAGAGAAAGAAAGAGAGAATTAGAGAGAGCATATGTGGGGTGGCCAGTCCTCTTCTGGCTGTGCCGGGTGGAGATTATAACAGAACGTGGCCAAGATGTTCAAATGTTCATAAATGACCAGCATGGTTGAATAATAGTAAGGCAGAACAGTTGAAACTGGAGCAGGAGCATGGCCAGGTGGACTGGGGACAGCAAGGAGTCCTCATGTCAGGTAGTCCTGGGACATGGTCCTAGGGCCCAGGCCAGTTGAAACTGGAGCAGCAGCATGGCCAGGTGGACTGGGGACAGCAAGGAGTCATCATGTCAGGTAGTCCTGGGGCATGGTTCTAGGGCTCAGGTCCTCCGAGAGAGAGAAAGAAAGAGAGAAGGAGAGAATTAGAGAACGCACACTTAGATTTACACAGGACACAGTTAATCAGTAGAGTACTGAGCTGCAGAAACCCAGCAGACCTTGCAGCCTGTGACGTGACCTGACCTCCACTCCCCTGACTTTTGGCCTCACAGACTCACACGTACCTGTGGTGAACTCAGCATTCCTGTTGCAGTGGATGATGACCAGATAGGAGATGATGTAGAGACAGATGAAAAGCAGGACACAGATCTGTGGAGACAAAAACGCAGAGATCAATGATCAGGATCAAGCACGTGTTGTCACACAATTGGGACATGATTGGACATTGGGCTGACAGAGAAGAGACAGTGAGATGCTGCATTAGTAAAACGTGACAACATTATAACAGAACGTCGATTCTTGCGATACAGGCATTTTCCATATCGCGCTAAAACATAAACTTGATATATCGCCCAGCCCTAACAGAGGGTAGTGCGTACAGACCAATAAATACATCACTGGGACCAAGCTTCCTGCCATCTAGGACCTCTATACCAGGCGGTGTCAGAGGAAGGCCCTAAAAATTGCCAAAGACTCCATCCACCCTAGTCATAGGCTATTCTCTCTGCTACCGCACGGCAAGCGGTAATGGATCGCCAAGTCTAGGTACAAAAGGATTCTTAACAGCTTCTACCACCAAGCCATAAGACTCCTGAACAGCTAACCAAATGGCTACCCAAACTGTTTGCATTGACCCCACCCCCCTTTTTACGCTGCTGTTACTCTGTTTATTATCTATGTATAGTCACTTTACCTCTAACAACATGTACATATTACCTCAATTACCTCGACTAACCTGTGCCCACGCACATTGACTCTGTACCGGTATCCCCAGTATATAGCTGTCACGACTTCTACCGAAGTCGGTTCCTCTCCTTGTTCGGGTGGTGTTCGGTGGTCAACGTCAACGGTCTTCTAGCCGTTGCCGATCCATTTTTCATGTTTCATTTGTTTTGTCTGATTGTCACACTCACCTGGTTTCAATTCCCCAATTACATGTTGTATATGTTCCCTCTGTTTCCCCCATGTCCTTGGCGGGAATTGTTCATTGTAAGTACGTGTGCCTTTTGTGACTGGTGCGAGACAGGTTTTGTGCCCATGTGTTTTTTTGTGATTTTTATAACCCGGGAGTTATGTGCATTAAATGGCTGCGGCCATTTACCAAGTTCTGCTCTACTGCGTTTGACTTCCATGCCACCAGTTACGCACCCCTTGACAACAGCCTCATTATTGTTATTTTATTGTTGCTCTTAAATTATTGTTATTTTTTTATTTATTGCTTACTTCAGTTTATTTAGTAAATACTTTATTAACACTTATTTTTTCTTAACTGCATTGTTGGTTAAGGACTTGTAAGTAAGCATTTCACTGTATTCGGTGACAAATACAATTTAATTTTATTTGAATTGACATCTTTTTTGGAGTCAAATAAATCTACTGACAGAAACAATGTGTTGATGTCACTGTAATTATACCAGAGTTGAGTTGCAGGCTTAGTTGTAAGTAAGAGCTTTGTTATAGCAATGGACCACAATATAGTATGTAACTGTAGCAAGTACCTAATAACAACTTCATTTCCCAAACTGAAAGACAATGCCACAGTGACACAGTGCTCCCAAATAGCCAACTAAGACTTTCAGAATCTTTAATACATAATATATGACAAAAAAATTCCTCTGTAAAAATGCAAGACATCTAAAACCAGTACTTAGCCAGTACTCAGATACAGGCTGAAGAATAGTGTACTATAGCTGGTTTGAAACAGCCCTAGGCTTTCAGGCAGCTCAAAGAGAATGGAGTACATGCTTGGCAGTGTGAGGATTCGTGGAGAAGGTGTTTTCAATCCACAGACTATAAAGCTGTTAGGTCTATGAGGACATGATGGAGAGGTGGGAGTGTGGGGGAGAGGACAAAGCCCATTTCACAATGACTAACCATCTAATGCCTAACACGCTCACAGCCCAAACAGCTAATGCACAGCACACAAATAACCCAAACAAAAGCTCTACTCTGTATGAGAGAACTGCCAACAAATGACAGTCAGAGAAAAGGGAGAACCATGGAGGGTTCACAGCGTATACAAGCAGCATCTACTGAAAAATATATGGCCTAGTTTCAGGGCTTAAAGTTGAGCCTCCCATCCCAACAAACAGTCATCATGTTCAGTCACAATAAGACAGTCCTTTGTGAAGGACAAAACACCACAGGCCTTTATAGTTATTCTTCGCCTGTACTGATTATCCTTCACTTTCCTATCTGCTCCAGTCGATGACAGACAGACAGAGCCCCACTGAGAGCACCTTCACCTGCTCTAGTCCAGAGGACTACAGTGTTCCCTGTCTCAGCTCTGATGCACACTCACTTCCCTATCCGTCTGTCCCCACCTACACTATATATACAAAAGTATGTGGACACCCCTTCAAATGAGTGGTTTCAACTATTTCAGCCACACCTGTTGCTGACAGGTGTATAAAATTAAGCACCTAGCCATGCAATATCCATAGACAAACATTGGCAGTAGAATGGCCTTCCTGAAGAGCTCAGTGACTTTCAACGGGGCACCGTCATAGGATGCCACCTTTCCAACAAGTCAGTTTCTCAGATTTCTGCCCTGCTAGAGCTGCCCCGGTCAACTGTTAATGCTGTTATTGTGAAATGGAAATGTCTAGGAGCAACAACGGCTCAGCCGCAAAGTGGTAGGCTACACAAGCTCACAGAACAGAATGAGTGAGCAAGCGCGTAAAAATCATCTGTCCTCTGTTGCAGCACTGACTACCGAGTTCCAAACAGCCTCTGGATGCAACGTCAGCACAATAACTGTTCGTCGGAAGCTTCATTAAATGGATTTCCATGGCCGAGTAGCTGCACACAAGCCTAAGATCACCATGCGCAATTCCAAGCATTGGCTGGAGTGGTGTAAAGCTTACTGCCATTGGACTGGAGCAGTGGAAACACATTCTCTGGAGTGATGAATCACGCTTCACCATCTGGCAGTCCAACGGACTAATCTGGGTTCTGCGGATGCCAGGAGAACGCTACCTGCCCGAATGCATAGTGCCAACTGTAAAGTTTGGTGGAGGAGGAATAATGGTCTAGGGCTGTTTTTCATGGTTCGGGCTAGGCCCTTTAGTTCCAGTGAAGGGAAATCTTAACGCTGCAGCATACAATGACATTCTAGACATTGATGTACTTCCAATTTTGTGGCAACAGTTTGGGGAAGGCCCTTTCCTGTTTCAGCATGACAATGCACCCGTGCACAAAGTGAGGTCCATACAAAAATGGTTTGTCAAGATTGGTGTAGAGGAACTTGACTGGCCTGCACAGAGCCCTGACCTCAACCCCATCGAACACCTTTGGGATGAATTGAAATTCTGACTGTGAGCCAGGCCTAAATGCCCAACATACGTGCCCAACCTCACAAATGCTCTTGTGGCAGAATGGAAGCAGGTCCCTGCAGCAATGTTCCAAAATCTAGTGGATAGCCTTCCCAGAAAAGGGAAGGCTGTTCAAGCAGCAAAGGAGGGACCAACTCCATATTAATGCCCAGGATTTTGGAAGGAGATGTTCGACGAGCAGCTTTCCACATACTTTTGGTCATGTAGTGTATCTGTCTGTCCCCAACCGTCAATCTATCTGTCCACCTGTCATTCATCAAAAGATGTAGGACAAGCACAAAATAAGTGGTTACTTTTTATACCCATCATATAAAATACAAGTGGGGGAATGGGATTACTGGTAACTATGCACGTTACTTGTTAAGACTCAACAGCCTTTCAAAGGGCAAATGTTGGCCATGAAAAACAGAACAGCAACACCACTACTTGATTAAAAGGCTGCATCCTATGTCCAGCCTAATACAGCAAGGACACAAGTGCATGTGAAACACAATTGCTCACATATGTCTGCATACACACACACACAAACACACACAGAGAAGAAACCCTAATTCACAGGAATGGGAGTTAGAGAGGTAGAGAAAGAGGAAGGGAGTCTGGAATGACTCATCAGTGAGTCAGACAGGTAGAAGAGAGATGGAGATCTACTGTGCTAAGCAGGGTCATAGGTCACTTCTCTGTGATACTGTAGTGATAGAGCAATTATGCCAAGATCACAGGTTGATGACTACATATAACATTTAATGCGGTTCATATACCAAACACTGGCATAACTACATTTCACACTACAGTTCATGCTACACCAAAACACTAGACAAATGGCAACAGGTGTGACATCATGTGACTGTGAGTTGTACACATATAACAGTGCAACAATAATCATCTTTACCACAAATACCCAAGTTCTCTCCATGCCTTGTTACTCAGTTTTTAGAGCTGGAAGTTAGGCTACATTGAAGTTAGGCTACATTGAAGTTAAGCTACATTGAAGTTAGGCTACATTGAAGTTAAGCTACATTGAAGTTAGGCTACATTGAAGTTAAGCTACATTGAAGTTAGGCTACATTGAAGTTAGGCTACATTGAAGTTAAGCTACATTGAAGTTAGGCTACATTGAAGTTAGGCTACATTGAAGTTAGGCTACATTGAAGTTAGGCTACATTGAAGTTACTGGCTCAGTTGGTACATTGAAGCCAGGGTAGTGGGTTCATTGACCACCCATTAGGCTGCACATGACTGAAGTTAAAAAGCTCTGCTAAATGGCATATATTATTATATTATATTAAGTTAGGCTACATTGAAGTTAGGCTACATTGAAGTTTTTTATTTTGATTTTTTTATTTCACCTTTATTTAACCAGGTAGGCTAGTTGAGAACAGGTTCTCATTTGCAACTGCGACCTGGCCAAGATAAAGCATAGCAGTGTGAACAGACAACACAGAGTTACACATGGAGTAAACAATTAACAAGTCAATAACACAGAGAAAAAAGGGGAGTCTATATACAATGTGTGCAAAAGGCATGAGGAGGTAGGCGAATAATTACAATATTGCAGATTAACACTGGAGTGATAAATGATCATGTACAGGTAGAGATATTGGTGTGCAAAAGAGCATAAAAGTAAATAAATAAAAACTGTGGGGATGAGGTAGGTGAAAATGGGTGTGCTAATTACCAATAGATTATGTACAGCTGCAGCGATCGGTTAGCTGCTCAGCTAGCTGATGTTTGAAGTTGGTGAGGGAGATAAAAGTCTCCAACTTCAGCGATTTTTGCAATTGTTCCAGTCACAGGCAGCAGAGTACTGGAACGAAAGGCGGCCGAATGAGGTGTTGGCTTTAGGGATGATCAATGAGATACACCTGCTGGAGCGCGTGCTACGGATGGGTGTTGCCATCGTGACCAGTGAGCTGAGATAAGGCGGAGCTTTGCCTAGCATGGCCTTGTAGATGACCTGAAGCCAGTGGGTCTGGCGACGAATATGTAGTGAGGGCCAGCCGACTAGAGCATACAAGTCGCAGTGGTGGGTAGTATAAGGTGCTTTAGTGACAAAACGGATGGCACTGTGATAAACTGCATCCAGTTTGCTGAGTAGAGTGTTGGAAGCAATTTTGTAGATGACGTCGCCGAAGTCGAGGATCGGTAGGATAGTCAGTTTTACTAGGGTAAGCTTGGCAGCGTGAGTGAAGGAGGCTTTGTTGCGGAATAGAAAGCCGATTCTTGATTTGATTTTCGATTGGAGATGTTTGATATGGGTCTGGAAGGAGAGTTTGCAGTCTAGCCAGACACCTAGGTACTTATAGGTGTCCACATATTCAAGGTCGGAGCCATCCTGTGTGGTGATGCTAGTCGGGCATGCGGGTGCAGGCAGCGATCGGTTGAAAAGCATGCATTTGGTTTTACTAGTGTTTAAGAGCAGTTGGAGGCCACGGAAGGAGTGTTGTATGGCATTGAAGCTCGATTGGAGGTTATATAGCACAGTGTCCAATGACGGGCCGAAAGTGTATACAATGGTGTCGTCTGCGTAGAGGTGGATCAGGGAATCGCCCGCAGCAAGAGCAACATCATTGATATATACAGAGAAAAGAGTCGGCCCGAGAATTGAACCCTGTGGCACCCCCATAGAGACTGCCAGAGGACCGGACAACATGCCCTCCGATTTGACACACTGAACTCTGTCTGCAAAGTAATTGGTGAACCAGGCAAGGCAGTCATCCGAATAACCGAGGCTACTGAGTCTGCCGATAAGAATATGGTGATTGACAGAGTCGAAAGCCTTGGCAAGGTCGATGAAGACGGCTGCACAGTACTGTCTTTTATCGATGGCGGTTATGATGTCGTTTAGTACCTTGAGTGTGGCTGAGGTGCACCCGTGACCGGCTCGAAACCGGATTGCATAGCGGAGAAGGTACGGTGGGATTCGAGATGGTCAGTCACCTGTTTGTTGACTTGGCTTTCGAAGACCTTAGATAGGCAGGGCAGGATGGATATAGGTCTGTAACAGTTTGGGTCCAGGGTGTCACCCCCTTTGAAGAGGGGGATGACTGCGGCAGCTTTCCAGTCCTTGGGGATCTCAGACGATATGAAAGAGAGGTTGAACAGGCTGGTAATAGGGGTTGCGACAATGGCGGCAGATAGTTTCAGAAATAGAGGGTCCAGATTGTCAAGCCCAGCTGATTTATACGGGTCCAGGTTTTGCAGCTCTTTCAGAACATCTGCTATCTGGATTTGGGTAAAGGAGAACCTGGAGAGGCTTGGGCGAGGAGCTGCGGGGGGGCCGGGGCTGTTGGCCGAGGTAGGAGTAGCCAGGCGGAAGGCATGGCCAGCCGTTGAGAAATGTTTGTTGAAGTTTTCGATAATCATGGATTTGTCGGTGGTGACCGTGTTCCCTAGCCTCAGTGCAGTGGGCAGCTGGGAGGAGGTGCTCTTGTTCTCCATGGACTTCACAGTGTCCCAGAACTTTTTGGAGTTGGAGCTACAGGATGCAAACTTCTGCCTGAAGAAGCTGGCCTTAGCTTTCCTGACTGACTGCGTGTATTGGTTCCTGACTTCCCTGAACAGTTGCATATCGCGGGGACTGTTCGATGCTATTGCAGTCCGCCACAGGATGTTTTTGTGCTGGTCGAGGGCAGTCAGGTCTGGAGTGAACCAAGGGCTGTATCTGTTCTTAGTTCTGCATTTTTTGAACGGAGCATGCTTATCTAAAATGGTGAGGAAGTTACTCTTAAAGAATGACCAGGCATCCTCAACTGACGCGATGAGGTCAATGTCCTTCCAGGATACCCGGGCCAGGTCGATTAGAAAGGCCTGCTCACAGAAGTGTTTTAGGGAGCGTTTGAGAGTGATTAAGCTACATTGAAGTTAGGCTACATTGAAGTTAGGCTACATTGAAGTTAGGCTACATTGAAGTTAGGCTACATTGTACATTTCAATGATGCTGAGATGTTGATGAATTTTTCAAAATCTGGATAGACTAGTCCACTGAGAATTTATAACTCATTGGGTTATAAATGACATAATATGATTATTACTATTAAGAATTTAGCACACGAATGCAATATTTATCCTGAATTACTTGGTGAACAAAATGTCTTATGTTTGTTGTTACATTGTAGACAGGTGTATATAACCGTGGATGCTGGTACAGTAGTAAAGGAACGGCAAAGTGCTATTGAGAAATATGAAACACATTCACAAATTCTAATAGCAAGTTCCCTGGAATAGCCTGCACCCACACATATTCTTTTTTATACATTTTATGAGATATAAACAATTGCATTTGCAGCTGGCTGGTGATGACAACAGTGCAGTGAGAGCGCTCCACTCAACAGGCAAGCTCTTTCAGTTTCACCGCAGTCAACGTGTAGCCTACAGCTTGCACTTACTATGGTCTCTCTGACTCGGTCGTGGGAAAGCTGGTCACGGACCGACACGTCTTCTGGAGCTTCCATGCTCCGACAACCATATCGCGGATTGACCGCCCTTTATGTGGCTCAAATGTATATTTGTCTGGTTCTTGTTGCTGCTTCGTCAGACCAGCGCAGCAGCTCAGCTTGTCCTTGTTCCCAAGCTGACTGATGCTATGCAAGTGATTCGTCTCGCTGCTGCTCCGATCTTGTGGGAAAAGTGCCGCTGTACAAAGCGGCATGGGGTTGCGGTTGACGCGGTGTGATGTCAACAAAAATTGCTGGTGCAAAAGACATTTCATTTTTGGTTTCTTCGATGAAGATTATTCAACCAACATTCATGTGATCAGCAACTTGATCATGTTCCTAATATCTTACCAAATCATTTCACATTTGATGTAATGCCCACGAGGGGCGCAGCGGTCTAAGGCACTGCATCTCAGGACAAGCGGCGTCACGAAAGTCCCTAGTTCGATTCCAGGCTGTATCACATCCGGCCGTGATTGGGAGTCCCATAGGGCTGTGCAAAAGTTGGCCGGGGTAGGCCGTCATTGTAAATAAGAATGTGTTCTTAACACACTAGCCTAGTTAAAGAAAGAAAGAGCGCATTTTTCACTGGCTGTCCAATGGGGCTTATTCAGTACTCCAATTCTGTTGCAAAACGTTTCGAAAACGGGATGGAACGAGGGAACTACCTGAATTCGTCCACTAGAAACTCTCGGTTTGCTTCCTTTTGGTTCTTAAACGGTAAACGGTTTCGGTAATGAATACACCCTGGTTGCAAAAACGATTAACGAATGGCTTTTTAAACTTCTTTAATTCAACGAGTTAATGAGTTAAAATACACATATAGCATACAACCTCAATCCGTAAACCGCAAATAAATTAGAGCTCAGCAGTGTGGTTCACATCAATGTGCTATGTAGCCTAGATATGAATAATAAATGATATCAGTATCACCCGTAGGCTACACCACTGCTGTAGTCCTTCCCTCCAATCGTGTATTCAAGTTGGAAAACATTTGGATCCTAGAAGTAATCATCTAGATTTTCAAAAGTATCTATAATCTGATGACAATATATTTTATGGTAATGTCACTGATTACAGTTAGTTTTTTGTAATCCGTTACATGTAACTGATTACATGTAGGCTAAACCGTTACTCCACAACCCTGAACGCAGAACATGTTAATAAAAATGCTGCAAGCCAAGGCTCACATGATGATGGACAATGTCATGCAACCAATCCACAGCACTCTAATGCAGCACAGAAGCTGGCCAGAAGCTCCACAGAAAGGTTTAGATGGTCATTCTTACCCACAGCCATGAGACTTTTTAATGAGTGCAATGATTCATTGAAGTATGATGCTTCTTAACAGGGCCCAACAATTACAAAAAATATAGGCCTAACTGTAATCTTTTATGTTACAAGCAGAAGTATTGTAATCCAATTAGATACTTTTAAAAACCAAATGATTACTTCCAAGATAATGTTTTACTTCAGATGACACTCTAATCAGTTTGTTCCACCTGAGCAAGTCTGACCACAAATCAGAGACCACTATGACCAACACTATGACAAACCAAATGTGTTTGCGGGAAAAAAGCAGGAATAAGCTTTTGTAGGCTACAGTCCAAACTACAGTGCTTCTTCCAATGGTGCAACTGCTGTCGGCATTCAAAGACTATCCAACTTGAAAAACTTTTAGCAGTAAGACTTGACAGCAGTGGTGTAGACTATACGGGCAATACCCGGTGGGCACATACACTACTGGTCAAAAGGTTTAGAGCACCTACTCATTCAAGGGTTTTTCTTTATTTTTACTAATTTCTTCATTGTAGAATAATAGTGAGGACATCAAAACTATGAAATAACACATATGGAATCATATAGTAACCAAATAAGTGTTCATCAAATCAAAATAGATTGTATATTTGAGATTCTTCAAAGTAGCCACCCTTTGCCTTTATGACAGCTTTGTACACTCTTGGAATTCTCTCAACCAGCTTCACCTGGAATGATTTTCCAACTGTCTTGAAGGAGTTCCCACATATGCTGAGCACTTGTTGGCTGCTTTTCCTTCACTCTGCTGTCCAACTCATCCCAAACCATCTCAATTTGGCTGAGGTCAGATGATTGTGGAGGCCAGGTCATCTGATGCAGCACTCTGTCACTCTCCTTCTTGGTCAAATAGCCCTTACACAGCCTGGAGGTATGTTGGGTCAGTGTCCTGTTGAAAACCAGAAGGGATGGCGTATCGCTGCAGAATGCTGTGGTAGCCATGCTGGTTAAGTGTGCCTTGAATTCTAAACAGTGTCACCAGCAAAGCACCTCCACACCATAGCACCTCCTCCTCCATGCTTTACGGTGGGAAATACACATGCAGAGATCATCCGTTCACCCACACCGCATCTCATAAAGACACGGGAGTTGGAACCAAAAATCTCAAATTTTGACTCCAGACCAAAGGATACATTTCCACCGGTCTAATGGCCATTGCTCGTGTTTCTTGACCCAAGCAAGTCTCCTCTTATTATTGGTGTCCTTTAGTAGTGGTATCTTTGCAGCAATTCGACCACGAAAGCCTGATTCACACAGTCTCCTCTGAACAGTTGATTTTGAGATGTGTCTGTTACTTGAACTCTGTGAAGCATTTATTTGGGCTGCAATTTCTGGTAACTCGAATGAACTTATCCTCTGCAGCAGAGGTAACTCTGGGTCTTCCATTCCTGTGGCGGTCCGCATGAGAGTCAGTTTCATCATACCGCTTGATGGTTTTTGCGACTGCACTTGAAAAAACTGGAGCGTAGTGGCCTTGAAGAGTCATGTGATGGGTTAGATCTGCAGTGAAGTGAATCAGCACATTACAACCTCAGCAATTTGAGATTTTAAAAGAACTAGAAAATGACATTCTTGAAGAAACTTTGTGGACTCAGCTGGCTAAAAGTTTTTCCATGGTACTAGTTTGATAATTCTTTAGCAGTTACAACTTATACAGTTGAAGTCAGAAGTTTACATACACCTTAGCCAAATACATTTAATCTCAGTTTTTCACAATTCCTGACATTTAATCCTGGTAAAACATTCATTTTCTTAGGTCAGTTAGAATCACCACTCTATTTTAAGAATGTGAAATGTCAGAATAATAGTAGAGAGAATGACGTATTTCAGCTTTTATTTCTTTCATCACATTCCCAGTCGGTCAGAAGTTTACACACACTCAGTTAGTATATGCTAGCATTGCCTTTAAATTGTTTAACTTGGGTCAAACGTTTTGTGTAGCCTTCCACAAGCTTCCCACAATAAGTTGGGTGAATTTTGGCCTGTTCCTCCTGACAGAGCTGGTGTAACTGAGTCAGGTTTGTAGGCCTCCTTGCTCGTACACGCCTTTTTAGTTCTGCCTACACATTTTCTATGGGATTGAGGTCAGGGCTTTGTGATGGCCACTCCAATACCTTGACTTAGTTGTCCTTAAGCCATTTTGCCACAACTTTGGAAGTATGCATGGGGTCATTGTCCATTTGGAAGACCCAATTGCGACCAACCTTTAACTTCCTGACTGATGTCTTGAGATGTTGCTTCAATATATCCACATCATTTTCCCCCCTCATGAAGCCATCTATTTTGTGAAATGCACCAGTCCCTCCTGCAGCAAAGCACCCCCACAACATGATTGTAACGGCTGTCGTGGGTTGAAGAAGGTGAGGACCAAGGTGCAGCGTGGTACGTGTTCATGGTAGATTTAATAAAGAAACTGAACACTAGAACAAAAAAACAACAAAGCGGAACAAACGATACAGTTCTGTTTGGTGCAGACACACAAAGACAGAAAACAACTACCCACACCCATAGTGGGAAAACAGGCTGCCTAAGTATGGTTCTCAATCAGAGACAACGATTGACAGCTTCCTCTGATTGGGAACCATACCAGGCCAAACACATAGAAATACAACACACAGAACAAACCATAGAATGAAAAACATAGAATGCCCACCCCAACTCACGCCCTGACCAAACCAAAATATAGACATAAAAAGGAACTAATGTCAGGACGTGACAATGATGCTGCCCCCCCCCCCCCCCCCCCCCCCCCGTGCATCACGGTTGGGATGATGTTCTTCGGCTTGCAAGCCTCCCCCCTTTTTCCTCCAAACATAACGATGGGCATTATGGCTAAACAGTTCTATTTCTGTTGTAAAGTGGCTGTTCCACTGGATGTCATAAGGTGAATGCACCAATTTGTAAGTCGCTCTGGATAAGAGCGTCTGCTAAATTACTTAAATGTAAAATGTAAATGTTTCATCAGACCAGAGGACATTTCTCCAAAAAGTATGATCTTTGTCCCCATATGCAGTTGCAAACCGTAGTCTGGCTTTTTTGTGGTGGTTTTAGTGCAGTGGCTTCTTCCTTGCTGAGCAGCCTTTCAGGTTATGTCGATATAGGACTCATTTTACTATGGATATAGATACTTTTGTACCTGTTTCCTCCAGTATCTTCACAAGGTCCTTTGCTGTGGTTCTGGGATTGATTTGCATTTTTCGCACCAAAGTACGTTCATCTCTAGGAGACAGAACGCGTCTCCTTCCTGAGTGGTATGACGGAGGTGTTTATACTTACATACTATTGTTTGTTGTTTGTACAGATGAACGTGGTACCTTCAGGCATTTGGAAATTGCTCCCAAGGATTTTAAAAAAATTCTGAGGTCTTGGCTGATTTCTTTTGATTTTCCCATAATGTCAAGCAAAGAGGAACTGAGTTTGAAGGTCCACAGGTACACCTCCAATGGACTCAAATTATGTCAATTAGCCTATCAAAAGCTTCTAAAGACATTACATAATTTTCAGGAATTTTCCAAGCTTTTTAAAGGCACAGTCTACTTGGTGTATGCAAACTTCTCACCCACTGGAATTGTGATACAGTAAGTTTTAGTGAAATAATCTGTCTGTAAACAATTGTTGGAAAATTAGATGTAGATGTCCTAACTGACTTGCCAAAACTATAGTTTGTTAACAAGAAATTTGTGGAGTGGTTGAAAAACGAGTTTTAATGACTCCAACCTAAGTGTATGTAAACTTCCGACTTTAACTGTAGCTGTCTTCAAAAAAGAGTAACTTGCTCATATACATACTTTGCGTCCTTCTCCACCCCGGCGGTCAAGTTTAGTTTAAACCTAATACATGCTGTAATTTTCAAACAACTTTTTATTAACACACCGCTCCATAATCCTGAGGACATTTTCCTGGACAGAGGTTCTCCCAATTGAAGACAGCTTGGCACTCTTAAATAAAGAAAGCTAAATGTAAGTATGTGTAGAGGCAATAAAGGCCAATTAAATATTATCTTGTTCAAAAGTTATGTCTGTCATATGATTCCTGCAACAAACAGTGTTAGAAATAGGTGTAATTGGCAAATATTTTCCTCCTCTCTGCAACTGCGCACATGTTTGAGTGAGCGACAGGGAGAATGAGAGAAATGGGAGAAACTTTACATGAGTCACCAAGGGAGTCTGTTGAATCAGGACACAAGGGTTGTATAACTGGATAAAAAGGCAAGTTAAAATTTAAAAAAATGTGTGTTACAAATGTGAATTATTAGAAGCAGAAGTATTTCAATTGGATCTACTTACACTACACTCTTAGAAAAAAGGGTTATTCTGCTGTCCCCTTAGGAGAACCCTTTTGGATTCCATGTAGAATTCTCTGTGGAAAGGGCCAAGCACTGCTGTAGAAGCCATGCATCAGGTCATTGACATGTTTCAGGAACTGTAAAGACTGAGACAATTCATGATTAAGAATTACCCAAGGTCTTCACTAAGTTAGACTTAGCCTAGCAAGTATATTGACTATGTTTCCCTGAGCAATCTGGCAGTCAGGCAGACAGACGGAGAGAGATAGAGAACAATATAGACAGCAAAACAGGCTATTTAAATGTATTAGTCAGCAGGCTGGATAACTTCTGTACTCCTTCCGTTTGTTCCTCCTCCATCCTTCCATCCAAGCCAGAAGATTCCTGTAAGTTAAGATAATCAAGAATTGAAAAGGCAGTTGAGAGGTGCAATGTCAGATTGAGTGTTGAGGGGGAACAGAGATAGGCTAAGTGTATCCTATTGTCAAATACAAAATGCATAAAAATACAGGGATCTCTGATTAATCAAGAAAATCTTCACATCCATTTTCGGGGGTACACGTTTCAAGAATTAGGCTAGTTTACTGTCTCACACACACAATCAATGTTTTGTATATGTGTATTTATGTACCATCTCTCTCTCTCTCTCTCTCTCTCTCTCTCTCTCTCTCTCTCTCTCTCTCTCTCTCTCTCTCTCTCTCTCATACACACACACATCTAGCATGACAATGTTGACATGATGACAATCTTTTCTATAAGTTATTGTGATCATAATCATCATCTCTCGCCCCTCATCTCTCTCTCACACAGAACACACACACATAGCTAGCACGACAACGTTGACCTGACGTTTTCTAAGTTATTGTGAACCTCATCTCTCTAACACACATACGCAGAGAACAAACACACATCTACCAACATTGACTAAACAGATATTAAAATGTCAAAATGTTAGCTAGCTAGCTACAACCAACGTCTACAACAGGTAGAAATTAAAACGTACCATGTCCATGGACAATTAGCCAGAGAGCTAACATTACCTAGCTAAAATGAATGCAATACAGATTGGGTTTTGTAAATCCTGGTGGATTGTAGTATGATGTTGAAATAAAATACATAGGCCTACGTGTTCTTTGTTAAGTTCTGACAACAAATGTAGTTAGTCATAATAGAACTTCAAAACATAATTCAGTGGAACAGAAGAAAATGTGCAGCCCAATAAACACTGCTATTAGCTAACAAAAAAAGGATTACCATTAGAAGCCAACACACACAGCAAGCTACCAGATATAATTAATTAAACAACCAGTATTTAATTGAACTGCAGTTATAGTGCATTTTAACAGCAGTGCATTTTTGTAAAGGTATCCTGTATAATTGTGCATGTTTATCTTACATGCTGGTAGCCTAAAACAAATGTCCTGGAAGTAAATGTGCACTTTCAAGTGGGTGGCCTGCAACTACGAAAAACACTGCAATGCCTGCAGTAAAAGCAAAAGCATTTATAGCATTGGCGATTCTCTAAAGCAGCATTTATTTTTCAACTCGAAGCAATGAGCCCAATCAGTCATCCATGACTCCAAAATAAAAATACATAAAAAAACAACAGATTGGGGTAATTAGTTGTCCAATTTCCGCTAGATGTGCCAACTGCAAAGTCAGAATTGGCTATGTTGTAAAAGTGTATAAGAGCAAAAATGTGCTTTTTGGTCTTAATTTAAGGTTAGAGTCACTTTTGTGTGTGTAAAGTCATTTGCGTAAAGAGTAAGCGGGAAAGGTCACAGAACAGTCCCTTGTGGGACGTATGGATGCTTACAGTTTTGGCCTAACAAGTGTGATAAAATGGCAGGGATAAAGGGACAGCAGTGTCACAGTAGACCATGGAGTTGTTCTAAACTAAAGGAAATACATGGACAGGTGATCAGATGGTTGTTTCACATTCCAGGTGGGAGAAATATTTTAATCCAGTATATTACAGCATGTTTCTAGTGTACCTGATGTAAATATACAGCTCTATCTTCCCTTCCCCTGTCAGACTTTGGATTAAAGGATCTGCCAAGCAGATATATGATTACTAGATTACAGTCACATGTGGTGTGACTGTCTGTTCCTTCTTTGTTCTTGTCGGGTGGGTGATCCTGACAGGTACTGTCCTGGGGGTGGGTAGATCTCTCTCTCTCTCTCTCTCTCTCTCTCTCTCTCTCTCTCTCTCTCTCTCTCTCTCTCTCTCTCTCTCTCTCTCTCTCTCTCTCATATTCGTATGGTTAAGTACGCTGAGAAGTGAATTACTGTAGTTCCATTGACAGAGGGGCAGATAGGGATGGTGGGTAGACTACTGCTTCAGGCCCAGACACAAAGCTGAAGTTGTTGTATATGCTTACTGCACATTTCCAGAAATGCACATCTTTGATTGACCATGCCTTGGACACAACTTAATAATGTGCTCTCTAAACTCATCACAAAGCACAAAGCTCACAAAGGCAACATTACCTCCTCCACACTGATTTAAACACGAGGGCCCCACAAGGGTGTATCCTCAGTCCCTTCCTGTACTCCAGTATACCCAAGACTGCATGGCCTTACACAGTTTCAACTCCATCATCAAGTTCGCTGACAACACGACAGTAGTAAGCCTGATTACCAATAACAACGAGACAACCTACAGAGAGGAGGTAGGCACTCTGGCGGCATGGTGGCAGGTAAACCACCTCTCCCTCAACGTCAGCAAAACAAAGGAGCAGATTGTGGACTTTCTGGCGGAACCATGAAGGCCTTGGAGGCGGTCAAAAAATTCAAGTGGTGAAGAAGGCACGGCAGCGGGTGGTACGCTCAGCCGAACACACTATTGGGTGCTCACTGCCTGTTTTCCAGGACACATACAACACCAAGTGTCGCAGGAAGGCCAAGAAGATCATCAAGGACCTCAGCCACCCAAGCCACGGCCTGTTCTCCCCATTTCCATCACTCAGACGCGGGCAGTCAAGGAGTATCATGGCAAAAATGTTCAGACTGGCCGATAGTGTCTACTCCCAGACCATCAGACTGCTGAATTGCTAACTAGGTAGTTATGTTACCTGCTCCCCCTGTCCCCCGGACTTCCTGCCGCTCCCCCTATGAATGTTCTTCCGCCCCCTTCTAACAGACACTTACCCTGCCCACCCAACAGATTTGTATTTGTTTTTTTATCACCTTTATTTAACCAGGTAGGCCAGTTGAGAATAAGTTCTCATTTATAACTGCGACCTGGCCAAGAAAAATCTAAGCAGTGCGACAAAAACAACAACATAGAGTTACACATTAACAAACGTACAGTCAATAACCCAATAGAAAAACCTATGTACAGTGTGTGCAAATGTAGAAGATTAGGGAGGTAAGGCAATAAATATGCCATAGATGCGAAATAATTACAATTTAGCATTAACACTGGAGTGATAGATGTGCCAGTAGAGATACTGGGGTGCAAAATATAAATAATATAAATAACAATATGGGGATGATGTAGTTGGGTGTGCTATTTACAGGCTGAGTACAAGTACAGTGATCAGTAAGCTGCTCTGACAGCTGATGCTTAAAGTTAGAGAGGGAGATATAAGTCTCCAGCTTCAGTGATTTTTGCAATTCATTCCAGTCATTGGCAGCAGAGAACTGGAAGGAAAGGCGGCCAAAGGAAGTGTTGGCTTTGGGGATGACTAGTGATATATACCTGCTGGAGCAGGTGCTATGGGTGGGTGTTGCTATGGTGACCAGTGAGCTGAGATAAGACGGGGCTTTACCTAGCAAAGACTTATAGATGATCTGGAGCCAGTGGGTTTGGCGACGAATATGTAGTGTATCATTGCTACAATTGTAAAGTGTATATATTCTTATTGTAATTTGTATTTTTTATTATTTTTTATTATTGTCTCATTCATTCCCTTTTTTGACCTGCACTGTTGGAGCTCGGAGCATAAGAATTTAATCTAATCTATTTGACTGTGGGTGTCTATACAGTGCATTCGGAAAGTATTCCCTTTTTCCACATTTTGTTACGTTCTTATTCTAAAATAGATTTTTTTAAATGTTTCATCAATCTACACACAATACCCCATAATGTTATTTTGCAAATAGCAAAAAAAAATATATAGAAATAGCTTATTTACCTAAGTATTCAGCAGCATACCACCCAGCATACCACTACTGGCTTGCTTCTGAAGCTAAGCAGGGTTGGTCCTAGTCAGTTCCTGGATGGGAGACCAGATGCTGCTGGAAGTGGTGTTGGAGGGCCAGTAGGAGGCACTCTTTCCTCTGGTCTAAAAAAATATCCCAATTCCCCAGGGCAGTGATTGGGGACACTGCTCTGTGTAGGGTGCCATCTTTCGGATGGAAGTTAAACGGGTGTCCTGACTCTCTGAGGTCATTAAAGATCCCATGGCACTTATCGTAAGAGTAGGGGTGTTAACCCTGGTGTCCTGGCTAAATTCCCAATCTGGCCCTCAAACCATCACGGTCACCTAATAATCCCCAGTTTACAATTGGCTCATTCATCCCCCTCCCCTGTAACTATTCCCCAGGTCGTTGCTGCAAATGAGAATGTGTTCTCAGTCAACTTACCTGGTTAAATAACATTTAAAAAAATTCAGACCCTTTACTATGAGACTTGAAATTGAGCTCAGGTGCATCCTGTTTCCATTGATCATCCTTGAAATGGTTCTACAACTTGATTGTATCACGTTTTAGGGAAGACCCAGATGCAGACAGTTTCGAAGTAACACAAGTTTATTACTAGAACAGGGACAGGCAAAACGACAGGTCAAGGGCAGGCAGAGGTCAATAATCCAAATCAGAGTCAAAAGGTACAGAATGGCAGGCAGAATGGTCAAAACCGGGAAAACTATTAAACAGGAACTATAGAAAAGACAGGAGCATGGGTAAACCCGCTTTTAGGCTTGACGGACAAAACGAACTGGCAACAGACAAACCGAGAACACAGGTATAAATACACTGGGGATAATGGGGAAGATGGGCGACACCTGGAGGGGGTGGTGACAAGCACAAACACAGGTGAAACAGATCAGGGTGTGACAGATTGGAATCCACCTGGTATATTCAATTGATTGAACAAAATTTGGAAAGGAACACAGTTGACAGTGCATGTCAGAGAAAAAACCAAGCCACGAGGTTGAAGGAATTGTCCTTAGAGCTCCAAGACAGGATTGTGTCGAGGCACAGATCTGGGGAAGGGTACCAAAAAATGTCTGCAGCATCAAAGGTCCCCAAGAACAAAGTGGCCTCCATCATTCTTAAATGGAAGAAGTTTGGAACCATCGAGACTCTCCCTAGAGTTGGCAGCCCGGCCAAACTGAACAATCGGGGGAGATGACTCTGGCCTTGGTCAGGGAGATGACCAAGAACCTGATGGTTGCTCTGACAGAGCTCCAGAGTTCCTCTGTGGAGATGGGAGAACCTTCCAGAAGGACAACCATCTCTGCAGCACTCCACCAATCAGGCCTTTATGGTAGAGTGGCCAGACAGAAGCCACTCCTCAGTAAAAAGCACATGTCAACCCCCTTGGAGTTTGCCAAAAGACACCTAAAGGACTCTCAGACCATGAGAAACAAGATTCTCTGGTCTGATGAAACCAAGATTGAACTCTGTGGCCTGAATGCCAAGCGTTGCGTCTGGAGGAAACCTGGCACCATCCCTATAGTGCCAGCATCATGCTGTGGGAATGTTTTTCAGCGGCAGGGACTGTGAGACTAGTCAGGATCGAGGGAAAGATGAACAGAGCAAAATACAGAGAGATCCTTGATGAAAAACTGCTACAGAGTGCTCGGAACCTCAGACTGGGGAAAAGCTGTTCACCTTCAGGACAAGTCTTTAAATTGCTTCAGTGGCCCAGCCAGAGCCTGGACTTGAACCCAATCTAACATGTCTGGAGAAACCTGAAAATAGCTGTGCAGCAACGCTCCCCATCCAACCTGATGAGTGTTTGAGAGAATCTGCAGAGAAGAATGGGAGAAACTCCCCAAATACAGGTGTGCCAAGCTTGTAATGTCATATCCAAGAAGACTCAAGGCTGTAATCGCTGCCAAAGGTGCTTCAACAAAGTGCTGAGCAAAGGGTTTGAATACTTATGTAAATGTGATATACGTATGTGAGAGACTTTATCAAATGTATTTCTCCTTTATTTAACCAGGTAGGCCAGTTGAGAACAAGTTCTCATTTACAACAGCAACCTGGCCAAGATAAAGCAAAGCAAACACAAACAACACAGTTACACATGGAATACACAAACGTACACAATCAAGAGTCAAGAATCAAGACGCATCAAGAGACACCAGAATGCCACATTTCAACTGATATCATGCAATTAAATCAACAGAAACCTATTCCGATAGTTCTCAGGCTCTACATGGCCTTATTTGGATGTACCATGCAATCACATTTTCTCTTTTGGACACACACACACACACACACACACACACACACACACACACACACACACACACACACACACACACACACACACACACACACACACACACACACACACACACACACACACACACACACACACACACACACACACACACACACACACACACACACACACACACACACACACACTGTACAGCAGTAGTGCCACCCTGTGGCAGATAAGTAAACAGCCGATCTAAACTGTTTCGTATGCTGTCTTTAACATTACTACCACTGCCGAAGTTCTAGTTTTAGGTATACAAATATGTGATTGAGCTTGTTTTTCACCCAGGTCAGTATAAATGTTTGAAGTCAATATGCATTATTAGACATGATCAGTGACTGTACCCGACTCTTTCGCAGTCTTATGATTGATATTTTATCCTTCAAACGATTTTACTACACTTCTTCTTCCTAACCACTTGATTTTCATAAACCCTCCACTCATCAACATCTTTAGGGAACAAAAATTATACTGCTTATGGGCTGCAGCCTAAATGAAACCATCTTTGATGAATACAAGGGCAGCCTAGTTTAGTAAAAATACAACACTGGTGAAAACGGAATTGCCAAGAGTGTGCAACAAATCATTGCATGAAAGAAAGACAGCCTACAGGGAATAAAAAACTATCACATTTTCCTCAGAATTAAAAAACGGGACTTTGTAAGTCCTAGGTCCTATGTGACATTTAATGTGCAACATGTGGGTCAGTGGGGGAAGATGGCAGTCCTTAGCGGAGCCACAAACTCGATACACGACATTCTGTTGATGAGAATCCATGGGAGTTGGATTAAACCGGTCTGTATCCCGGAAATTGTTTAGGATTTGAGGTAAACGCTGCCGGGAGATGCTGTCGCCGCAAGAGAAAACAAGCGTAGAACCAGAAAAATAAAATCACAGAATCGAGGCCTATCGTGACAGGTACGGGAGATTTTCGAAAAAATATTTGTGTAGATGCTGTTTCTACAGATGTTTTGTTTAAGTGTATAGCTGACGATGCCATCAGCCAGATAGGCTAGCCGACTGATTAGCTGTAGCAATAGTGAATGTTTCTGGACAGTGGGTACCATAGCAACCGCTTAAGTAACATTATTAATGTAACTAGCTAGCCAGACATGCTAAAACGTGGAATTGAGAGTAAACACTTGTATATACAATGTTTGCAATCGATATGATTTAGCTAGGCATCATTAAGAGTAATATTTTCTTTTCTTTACTATTTTGTTTTTGTTAAATCGAACTGTCACTGTCTGTCTTTCTGACTTCGGTAGCTAGCTAGCCAATGTTCGGTATCTGAAAGCAATTGGCTAGTTACACTAGTAACGTTCGTTAACAACTTTATCAGTTAGCAGGCTGGCCAGACAGCTAGCTAGAGGTGGCTGAGCTCAGTTAGCTAGCATGTGCTAACAAACTAGCCAACTAAATGAGCCATCTGACTAACGTCAAATATCATAACGAGCTAGCTAACCCTTTCATCTGTGCTAACACAATATTATTTTTGCTAAGGTAGTACAGGTTACAACCCCCACCAAAGTGAACAAACACGGGTAACGTTACCCAGCAAGAATAAAATCTGTTTGGTGGTTATAATAACTTGCATAACCAATGTATCTATAAAAGTAGCTAGCTTTTTAGGCTGTCGCACTGTAAACAAGTAAAGTAGCTAACTAGATGTTTCGATACACATTGACTGAGTGTTAGTGACTTTCTTCCGTACATAAACTTAGCCAAATGTATCTTGGTTTTGCCCAGTTAGTCTTTCATTGTTATGTACATGGCTGGTAGCATATTTGCTTGTATTGCAATCTAGCTCTACCAACCAACTATCCTAAATTACAGACAGTATAGGCCTAGTCCACAGTCTTGAAGAAATTGATAGCTAAGTGTTCAACAAAAGGCCATTGTATCTAGCTCCATTTCATGTCCCCTGAAATTGCTTGTCTTGGCTCAATGAGGGCCAGTTGCACTTCAGGAATTTTCATCTACTATGCATTTCCTGGAACTGTGAATGTGTGTACAGAAGAACAACTGTAATAATTTAGAGGCTCTTGTCTACATGTTTGTTTTTTCCTTCAGTTAGCTGGTGATAGAATGGATGAAGTCTGCAATGGTCATCCCTACATGTCAGGTATGGAGGGCAGGGCATGGACAGTCCTTTGTATTAGCTGACTTACTGACCTTATGGTTGTGACATTATTGAGATGACTGAATAGAATGTCAGTAGGCCTGTGTGGTGTGTCTGTGTGTGTGGACTGCAGGCAGTGGAGACTCTTCGAGGGAGTTTTCAGGGGCCGTGGGAGGCCGCACAGTGAGCACCCCCAACAGCCAGCACACTTCCCCCAGCCGTTCTCTTAGTGGTCAGTTCCAGTTAGTCAATGCAGAAGTAGGGAACTTTATTATTCCCAAGGGAGCGTATGGTAGTTGGTTTTGTGGCTCAGATGTTTTTATTCAACTTTAGCAAGCACAGCTGTGTCTGCTCTCATCATATGTCACTCTCATGGTCTATTCGCTGTCTCTCTCCAGCTAACTCCATCAAAGTGGAACTGTACAGTGATGAGGAGGTAGGCCGTGGCACAGTACCAGAGGATGAGAAAGGGGACATGGTGGAGGAGGGGGATTCTGAGCAGGGAGGAGAGGCAGGAGGTGGCTACAGGGAGCTGGCCAGTCCGGAGCCCATGTCACCAGGAGGTGCCACCCGGCTGCCCAATGGGAAACTCAAGTGTGACGTCTGTGGGATGATCTGCATTGGGCCCAATGTCCTCATGGTGCACAAACGCAGCCACACAGGTGACTGACCAATTAATTGAGTGATTAGTCCTTTATACGATAAGATTAGTTTGCGGAGCAGATCTGCCCCGAAACCAGGTTGACATTATGATTTGGGCACGTGACTGGGAGTGAAACTGATTTCAAATTACTCAAACTGGTTTGAAATTTGATTTGTTCGGGGTGTGTAAACGGGTATGTGCCTCCCCCAGGTGAGCGGCCATTCCAGTGCAATCAGTGTGGGGCCTCCTTTACACAGAAGGGGAACCTGCTGCGTCACATTAAGCTGCACTCAGGGGAGAAGCCCTTTAAATGTCCCTTCTGCAGCTATGCATGCCGCAGACGGGACGCTCTCACCGGCCACGTCCGCACTCACTCGGGTGAGAGGGATACACTTATTGTACACACATTATCACACACACTTGGGTGAAGAAAATAGGGTCTGAGTTGAGCCTGTCAGTTCCTGTGCAAAGTACACACACACACACATTCTGTATGTATTGTATTTACGGTACGTTGACTTTGTCCCCAGTGTCGTCTCCCACAGTGGGAAAGCCCTATAAGTGCAGTTACTGTGGACGCAGCTACAAGCAGCAGAGCACCCTGGAAGAGCACCGCGAATGCTGCCACAGCTACCTGCAGAGCCTGGAGACACAGAAGCCAGCCAGTGCTCACACTCAAGGTAGTGGCAAACAAACGCACACAGAGCAACCTATAGAATAGAGCCTTGATAACTTTGACATTTAAATCACATTCATACATACACAAACACTGCATGTTACTGCTTTTATCTACGGTGTGATCATGTCTTCTATAGTAGAGGAGCTGAGGGACCTGGAGTTCATGCCTGACAACCTGCTACAACCTTCCTCAGACAAGATTACGTTCATCGATCGGCTGGCCAACAGCATCACCAAACGCAAGAGATTCACACCACAGAAATTTGTAGGTCAGCACATAATTGGAATGTGTAAAGGGGTGGGGTGAGCAAAGGCACCATTCTCACACACACACACACAGGTAACACAAAGGGTACAACATCATTGATGAGATCAGGTGTCTGTTTAAAAAAAAAAGAAGACCTACCTTCACCTCACTAGTTTGTGGTACAGTGTGATTCCCTGCCTTCCATCTGCCCTGCAGGACAGAAGCACATGCGCCACAGTCTAGCTGACACGCCTTTCGAGCTCAGCGCCGCCTTTGACAAGGACGGGGAGAAACACCACGGTCTGGACCAGCCACACTACACCGTCCTGGAAGGAGGCTACCTGGGGGTGCCAGGAGCTGGTGGATCTGAAGGCCTCCAACCCCTATGGATGCCACCCCCTCACCCCTCCTGCCTGTCAGAGCTCCGGCCAGTCATCACCTCGGCTCACACCCCCATGGCGCCGCTGGGGCCGAGGCTGGACTGCATGGGGGCCGGGGCTGGCCTAGGGTCCACAGGAGTGGGGGGCAGGGAGGCTGCAGAGGGTCACGAGGACCTACCACTTGGCCGCAGCCACGCCCCTTCGCCTAGCAACGTTTGCCAGGACTCCACAGACAATGAGAGCATGCCGGATGAAGTGTTAAGCAATGTGGCGCCTGCCATGCCTCTCCACAACAACAATCACCACCTCCACTCCAACCACCACCCACCCCCTCCGCCCCTACTGCACCACAGGGGTAGGGACAGACACAGCCCAAGCCACGCCAGGGAGAGGGAAGAGGATGGCAACTCTGCCACCCCCCCAGCCCCAGGCTCCCCCACCTCCAGGGAGGTGTTTCGAGTGGTGGACGGAGAGGGGCACGTGTTGCGCTCCTTCCGCTGTGAGCACTGCCGCGTGCTCTTCCTGGACCACGTCATGTTCACCATCCACATGGGCTGCCACGGCTTCCGCCAGCCCTTTGAGTGCAACATCTGTGGCCATCGCAGCCAGGACCGCTACGAGTTCTCCTCGCACATTGTCCGCGGGGAGCACCTGCTAGGCTGAGGGATGGCTGGGCAAGGCCTCTGTACTTAGGTTTTGTTTGTTTTTTTACTCTGAGAGAAGGGCCTGCTTGGGTTTGGTCTGCATCACAATAAGGGGTAGGGGTAGTACTAAACTGCTTTTAGTAAATTATTTGTGCAAAGGCGTTGATACTGTTACCACATAAACCTTGACTTCAAATAAGCACATTAGGTCAATTGCATCACTTTTAAAAAAGGAAAGAGAATCCTCACCACTCTGAATGCACTTTTCAAAATGCATGAATTCTTAATGAGAAAATGCACTTTCAAATAGATTTTATTCTGAAGTAAAGGGAGTGAATGCACTTTTTTTTCTCTCAAAGTGCCTTTCTCTGCTGTGGTCTACCTTTCCTCTCTTATCCCGGTAAAAACGGGGTGCACAAAACAGCGATGCTACCATCTAGACAATGTGATTTATATGTGACATTTTGAGTTGTTTCGTCGACTGCACTGTAATCAATATTTTAACCAAGATAAAAACAAGAACAGTCAGGCTTCCTTGGAATTTATCAAAGCTCTATTTGAAAAGCACTTAACAGATCTATTCCATTCCGTAACACACCTAGTCCCTGGGGGTGTGGCAGACAGTGTTGTTTAAGATTGTGTGTAGATGGTATATATATTACTGTTGGTCATTTATTTTAATGAGTTGCGGTGCAGACTGGACCCAGGATCCCAAGTTAAATGTTCAGAAGAGATTTGAGGGGTTGGCCTCAATGAGGAGTGCACTTTTGAATTTCAGTTTGTGTGTATGTTTGTTATTTTGGAAGTTAAATGAGAGTTTTAGGCTTTTAGCAGTGTGAATGGGGTGCAGTATGTTTGTTTTGTTTCCTTTAATTGCTTTTGTTGCACTGAGATACCTGCCGAGATCATTTATATTTAAAGAAGATTACATTTATGGCCTGCACCTTTCTCTGTGCAACATGTTGAAAGAAATAAAACGTTTTTAAAACTCATTCCACAAAAGAAGAGAGCCACTGCCAACAAAGGGCTGGGATGAGATCTTTGGCCATTTTAGGTCCTTGGTATCCCACTGCTTTGTGTACTACAAAACAAACCTAAACATGATTATTATTTACAAGTGAGACTTAAAACAATTGTATATTCATTGTACTGTGCCTTTCCTGACGTTGACCTGGGGGACATGTATTAACAGCCTTGTCTTGCCAACATATATCTTTATGGATGAGAAGATGTAGTTATTTTGATGATATAACATGACATATCTTGTCTGCCCCTGCTAAGTAGCCTGCCCATGCTGAATGGATTGCCCTTCACTAGTCATTTTGATTTGCACAGTCACTCATTTCTTAAGTAGCCTAATCATGTTGATGTAAATTGTATTACATCGTCCAAAAAGGAAATAAACACGTTTTAAAAAAGCACTCGGGCATATAAAAGATTTTAAAATATTCCGTTGATAAGTACATGTCCAGAAGATTGTCACCTGCTGCTAAGGCATAAATGAGTAGTGTGTGTGGTTGTCCACAGTCCTCTGTGGTTGAGATTGAGTACGTGGTTCTTCCGAAAGTGACGTTGAAATGCTTATTCTTCAATGATTTTCCTTTTTTCTCATTGGACTTGTTTTTATAGAGCACTGATGTTGGTAAACATTTTCCTTGGAATCATGACTCATAGATCCCTTTGGTCAACTTTGACTACCAAGATGTATAGTTTGTATTTTATTTTCCACAACAATGCTTTGCTCAAAGGAACTTGATGAATACACACTTGTGAATTTTAAAAAAGCACTTACATTGAGAGATTAGGAAACTGAGGCTAAGGGGTCAGTTAGGTCCTGATTGGTTTTGGCAGTTACCTTACTTGTTTACCTAATTTCTTTGTCTTCACAGTGAATGAACTTGGAAGCCCGTGGGGTTTATAGCTCTTGATTAGGGCCCCAGAGTTTTCTATGGTCAAGCAAAACTACTGGCCCTACTTATGACACAGATGAAGTATGACAGACTGGAAAATCTGCCATGGGATTTCTTTATAAAATAAATGAAACTTACCTCAATTGTTTCTGGGGGGGATAACGGTTTGGTGAATGTTTATTTCTTTTGGTGGTTAATTTGACCTTTTATGTTTTGACAGCGACAGCTCTGTATCTTCACTATTTGATATTTTAATACATTTTACCAAAAAAAGGACTGTGGCTTTGAAGTGGAGTACAAGAAAATATCAGAAAAGATCTTAAACTATTTATTTACAGGGCATAGTTGCATTAATGTTAATCTGTACTGCTGTTCTAAATGTAATGCCTTATGAACGGATATGTAATTACTCTTCAAATTAGATCATATTTAGAATGTAAATAAAAAATGGTTTGATTATTGAACTGATGTGGAAGTTGTGCATCGTTTCACACTAATTCGAAGGGCAGGATCTCTCCAGATCTGTTGTTTCTCTTTAAAAATCTGTCTATTGTGCCTTACTCCCTGAGGTTCACTGTTTGAGGATGTTGGCTCAACATAGATTTGAGGACAGAACACTTGGTCCAGGGTCAATCTCAAGAAGAAGTAACAAATGTATATGACAGATATTAGGAGGGGGGGGGCTTTAATGAGTGTTAATTATAGCTGTTTCACATCAGTCACCAATCCGACACCTAGCTACATTGACATGACCTTGTCGTTCCACAAATCAGGCTGATGGCACAGCACAAAACTCTAGCTTCTGACTCATCTCACAATAGCTTCCATTTACAAATGTGCCTGTGACTTTACTCATGTGTTATGATGCAAAAACATTTTTTTCTGTAAACCAAATGGCATGTACACAATAATGTACATTAACTGCCAAAGATTGAAGTTTGAGATGTTATGATCTATGTATGATATTACGGGTCTTTATAAGAATTAATTCTGCCTGTCCCAGAGTAGGCAGATGGCTTGTTCTAACAGAGCTATATTAAAGAGCTTGTCAACTGAAATACTAGCAGAGATGTCTGGGCTTTGGTAAGTGTGAAAATGCCAATTCAGTTAACCTAACCAGACAAGGATAATAGGACAGGATGTCTCATACTTGCCCTGGCAGTGACCAGTGCAGTTTCTCTTACATGAAATCCATTTTGACCAGAAGGTAAGCAAATCCTTGAAAAAAAGTAAAGGAGGTGATCCTGGATTTTATTCTTTGGTGTACTACACTGGATTGCCGTTATGCTTTTAAAACCTGGTGCATGTGGTAACAATGTGGTCTGCTAAACCTTAAAAGTTTTCACAAAAATCTAAAGGACAAATGAGTAAAGCTTATTTTGTATTTCCCCTTAAGTCACCCCAGCTTCAGAGAAAAATATTTTGTTACTGATGTGTGCTTGTGTTTGCCCTCGTTTCAATGTTCCTTTCCCTTTCAAGGTTTCTTGATTGCACTGTGTTTGTGTTCCCTTTGACTTGACTATCTGCTCTGTTACCTTTACTCCTGCCCCTGTGAATTGTGTGGATTTGCTTGAACTGCAGAGCCTTTTTTCATGTACCATAATGTAATTAAGTATTTGTGTATCAAGATTAATCTACTGTAAATTTTGTACTGTATTGAAGGAGAGTATTCCAAATAAATACACTTGACTGGCTGATATTTTCTATAATGATAAGACATTCATATTTATAAAGATGTATAGAAATGTTTTGCAAGTGAAAAATATATTCAAATCAATCTGTTTTACATGGGCTGTGGAGGAACTCTGGGTGGGCCACCCTGTAGAAAGAGAACACATTCCATCAGAACAGTATTCCACAATCATAACATGCAATAACAGCCAAAGTTAGAGGAAAAGCAAGAATGGAAATGTCAGTTTCTGTATTTGACTGAGGATTCTCTCAATCCAAGCAGATATCCCAGACATGAGGATTTGTGCAGGCCACAGTTGTCAAACTCATTCCATGGGTTTTCGCTCCTCCCTTGTACTTGATTGATCCATTACGGTCACTGATTATTTAGGAACTCCCCCTCACCTGGTTGTGTAGGTCTTAATTGGACAAATTGAAAGGAAATAAAGAAAACTAGCACATAGCCCTCCATGGAATGAGTTCGACATTCATGATCACCATTTAATGGACATGGCAGAGCTTGGTGCTTGAGTATTCACAACTGGGCCTGAAGCGGGATGGTGGTGTGCGGTCCTTCCTGGCCTCTGTGGAGTGGTTCCTGACCACCTTACAGTGGATGGCACAGCTCACGCAGTAGTGCAGTTTCACATAGAGCTTGGGCAAAACAGGCTTGCCAGAAGAAAGGATGTTTGAGTATGAAGTGTAATAAATCAAGGATCTGGTGGATCTAATCAAACAAAATACATGCTCCAGTGCCATTCAATGCTAGCATCACATGACTAGTTGCCCTCAGACCATTCAACAATCTACTCACATTCAAACACGCTAGCCTCTGAGATATCTACGGCAGCAGCCTCAACAATGTTCCTGATGACAAACTTTTTTATGGCCTTGCACATGCCCACAGCCCTTCTTGGCACGACCACAGTTCCGTCTCTTCTTAGTCTATAAACAAAGACATAATGAATATCTTGAAACATCAGCAGAGGCTCACTGTCGAGTTATTCACAAGTGTTCCTCAACTCCAGTCCTTTGTGTAGGTTCATTTCAGCCAATTAGCTACTCCCATTAGCAAGGCTCAATCAACTGATCTAAAAACATCACAAATGCTGCATCAGTAATTACAGTATAATTAATATAGGTAGAATAATTTGTTTATCACAAACATTCAGTGCATACAAAGAACCAACCTGCGATATACCGACTCTTGGTCAACCAAAACAAAACCCATGTTTCAAGCAGCCTCAAGTTCAGTTTCCTCAACTTAAGCCTTATTCAACATACAAAAAGAGAAAATGTTTATAATTGTTGCCTAAGAGTTTCCTATTAGTACAGTGGTCTTTGCCAGAATATGCAAGAAACTAGCTAACCAACCATACCGTACCGGCAAATTAGCAATCTAGTTAGCTAGCTTGTCCACAGTTATACAATATTCAATTAAAAAGCCTGACTTACTGCATCAACAGTCACAGTACTGTAGAAATTATTTTTATGGCTTTGTTTTTTATTAATATTAATGAGTATGTAAAACAAATAATTCAGTTGAGTTGTTATATAATGAATTGAAAGGTATTTAACGTAACTTTAGACAACTTTAATTCATAATGGGAAATCAACCCTGTGAATTGCATTTGACTGATCAGTTGATTCAACATCTTCATGAATGATATCACCACACAGGTTACACAGGGCAGCACAGATTCAAAGTATTTTGTCAATTTTCGATGAGAGGTCGATTGGCACTGACTTTGAGATGATTCTAAACCTTTGAGCCTTTGAATTACGTGTTCCACATGAACCCTCACGTTGGCTATCAATCTTGTACATGTGGTGTCCTCCACTGACAGCTGTGCTCCTCTTTTTGTGAAGGCTGGAATTGTTCATTTAACCTTCCTCTCATACACCAGTTCATGGATTGTGAAGCACCGGTCAGCCATGACCTCATCATCTGGACAGAGGTTCTCCAAGAACCTAGAATCCAACGTTATATATTTGTTGCTACATCTACCTCCATATGCTGAAGAAATTAACATCACCAGACCGACCACAAGGTACTTGATAGTGTTCTGGGTGTAGTAATGGTTGAATGACTCCCCCCTTGAATCCAGATTCTTGCTTTCTGTAAAGCTATTTCTGAGCAGTCGATAATCCAGGTTGGTCCTTGGTAGTAGTCCTTAAAACATTTGTGGCATTGTCGCATGGATGATCTCCCTTGGCAACCATGGAATGTACTCCCTCAGACTCTCTTACATCACTCTTCCATCATGTCAATCCAATAACTAATAATTTTACTGACAATACCCTGGAAAACACCAAACCTTTCTGCTAGGTACTGCTGCAGCAAGTTGAGCTTCATCAGTGTCATCAGAAGTTGGTCTGTCAGGTCTAATTGAAAGCTGCCTTTGTAGAAGGGTAGAAGATGTTCTACCAGGAGGGTAGAAAGGGCGGCAAGAGACAAGCCTGTATGCAGTCAACAGAGTGCTTCATTCCTCAGCAGGGTTTTGTAGAGCAGTGCTGCTGGGCACTGTATCCCTGCCTCACAGATAGTGAGCTTTACATGATCACCTGAGCTGTAGTTGTGATCACTTAGAGATGGGTCTTCCCATTGGGTTTGGGCATCCTTCTCTGAAGGTAAATCCATTCTTTCTATTTGTGTTGGCCAATCCTCATTTTCAATTTGGTGAAAACTTGAACCTGTTGTGTCATCTGTTAAGAAATCAGTATGGCTTGTTAAACAAGTCAATGGACAATTTATAACAAAACACAATACTGCATGGATGCTCCTAATAATATGTAATAATCATAATAATTAAGTATATATATATTTTTTTATTGAGTTGTAGAGGAAATAAATTGTGCTATTATGAGACTGCTTAGCTACAAGAGCATGCAAACTTCTCAAGCGTTTGGCTTAACGTTACCTGTCA
Organism: Oncorhynchus gorbuscha; assembly: GCF_021184085.1. NCBI lineage: Eukaryota > Metazoa > Chordata > Actinopteri > Salmoniformes > Salmonidae > Oncorhynchus > Oncorhynchus gorbuscha. Next base: position 35,359,937 of record NC_060175.1, on the reverse strand, counting down.
CTGATGACTGCCTAACCAACACCCGACGCGTCTTCACGAGTGGACTATCGTAGCCAAGCCATTTTTCTGGGTGTGGATGCTCCACTGTAAACTTATTGTCAAAGAATTGGTAGGAGCATACAAAGGGACGTTTTGGTGATTTCTTTAGATTAAACGCTTTGAGCCAGAGCCGCAGACTGTGTCTTTAGGAGGTGGATGCAGGTCATATGGGACTCCGGTTGGTGTTCAAAACATTGCCGTTGTAAAAACTGCCTCGTTCATCAAATTGTGACAGCCTCGTACTGTACATATAATGATCGTCAGGGTGATTGATTTTAAGATTTTGTGCGGTTCTCAAAGGAAAGTACCACTTTTGCATGCGCTAGCGTCACGCGAATGTTGCCGGAAATAGAAACACTATTGCAACGAACTCGCTGTGACGTTCCAGAATAAGGCGACTACGTTCCATTTTTTATGCATCAGAATATAAACGAACTGGACCGGAAGCATGGGTGCCGACCGTACATTTCACAACAATGAGAGTTTTTAGAAAACTCTAGAAAAAAAAATAGAAAATCATGGGCAATTCAGCTAAGCACTCAACACCACAGGACTTGAGGGATGGGTGCCGACCGAATTATATCTCTCTAGCAACCCTGGATGTTGTGAATGACAGAAAGCACTCATATGTATTTGTTTTTAATATATAGTTTGCATAATAATGCTATTATCAAATAAATCAAATGTTTACTTATTTTAGTTCTACAAAATAACAATACTATTTTTCTGCGGAAGGATATGTATGTGGCATCTTTGCTAATAATAGACGTAATTTTCCATTATGCATTTCCATTAATCCGCAATTTACAAACATTTGTTTGTACAATCGAAGTTTCTCTGTTGATCTTACAAATTGACTGGCGCTTCGCTTCGTCATTCCAATACTTTCCTTTCAATGGACAGCGAGAAATGTCTCCCAAGAAAGGGCACATTTGCCATTATGTTACGCAAATTACGCTTGCTTTATTTGCATAATGTATCGTTTCTGCAACTGGGTATTGATAAACCTACTTTGCACATTATCACAAGTTACTAAATTAATTCATTTTATGATATTGTTCATTCATTGATAATGATTGCTTTGTCGAAGCATAGCATTTTTCCTAACACTTTATTTTTGGCACATTGGCGGCGCGGTATTTGCAGTCTGGCGCGCCCCCTGGGTGGGTTTAACTCCTAGAATGTTGCTAGGAGACCAAACACAAACTCATTTTGTAGAGATCCCGCTATCATATCTCTAGAATTCACACAGGTAAGACTTCGCATCATGTTAGTTGTCGCAAATACAATTACGGGTTGTTTGTAAAACTGCATGGACATGGCAGGCTCTGGACAAGACCATATGACAGTAGCTAGGCATTGGTCATGAGTTTTCTTTACTATGCGTTTGCTTGGTTATTGGACAATGACAACCAACTTGATGTTAATGAAATGTTTAGGCTGTTTTGTGTGGGTTCTTCTTTTTTTTAAAGTATGTCTGTCTTACCTCTTAAGTCTTGGCTTCCCATTTTGAATGAAGAGAGCGAAGTGGGCCGAGTGACACCAAAACAGCACCCCAGGAGGAGCTTGAGAGAGGAACCATGCCAAAGAAGGGTGCAAAAAAGGGGGGAGCAGGGAAGCAGGCAGGGATGACGGAGGAAGAGAGACTCTTGTACATGCAGCAGAGGGCCCAGGCAGAGGACGAGATGTCCAAAAGGAAGGAAGACATGCTAACTCAATTTCTCAAGGTACGTTCAAGAATGTAACCCAAGAAGTCACACAGCCTGATGCAACTTGTTAACCCTATTCTATTCTCAAAATGTCCTTGCATGACCTCTAAGTACTGTCCCCATCATCTCTACCCGTAATGCAACCAGGATAAGCTGCAGAAGGAGGAGCGCAACAGTGCAGTGAACCTGCACAAGTTGACGCAGCAGTGGCGAGCAGTTCTCCGCCAGACACGGGCAGCTGAACTGCGCAGTGACATTGCTGTGCTCAGCCAGACCTTTGAGAGGGTGCTGGACCGGAAGGACAGTGTCATCAAGGTTAGGTATTTATTTATTTCCACAAGCATCTGTGAGAGACTTCTTCTTGGTGTGTGTGAGAGACTCAGAAGGCTGCTGAGGGGAGGACGGCTCATAATAATGGCTGGAATGGAGTGCTTACAAACACATCGAAAACATGTGCTTGATGTCTTCGAAACAATTCCATGAATTCTGTTCCAGCCATTACATCCTCCCAAATTTAGGTATCACCGGCCGCCTGTGGTGTGACAGTCTATATCTCTCTCTCTGCTGTAGTGTTTGGTGTGTGACCTGAGTGAGGCAGAGCAGCAGTCAGCCCAGGCCCTGCGCTCTCACCTGGAGTGTGTGGACTGCCTGCTGGCCCTGCAGAAGGGTAGGCTGGCATCCCTGGAGCAGCAGTGGAACAGCGGCCTGGAGGGACTGAGCTACGAATTCAATTCTGAGAGGTGTGTGTAAAACCTTCTCACACACACCATGACAGATAGACCTATCTGTCCAGTTATCTAATAGACAGCCAGAGACACTATACAGTTCTGCACAACAATTAATAACTGAATTATGCTGCACTAAACTATTTAGATGAAAAGCTTTTCTAACCTTGATGCAAGTTTGATATTTACTAGATATGCTCTGTGTTGTATGTGAATTGACAGCTGCGCGTGTGTCACAGGCGACCTGTGGCACCTTAATTGGGGAGGACGGGCTCATAGTAATGGATGTAACGGAGTAAATGGAATGGTGTGGAACACATAATTTCCATGTGTTTGATACCATTCAGTTCATTCCAGCCATTACACACCATTCCAGCCATTGTTATGAGCAGTCCTCCCCTCAGCAGCCTCATGTTGTGTGTGTGTGAGAGAGTGTGTATCTTAAATAATTCCACCCCCTCACCCCCCAAAAAAAAAACTAAAAAACTTTACCTTTCGTGAACTAACACTCACACTTTACTTTTTCCTACTAGTACTGACTTTGTTGATAGCTTTTTTATTGTGGAAAATTGTACTTACTATGACTAAGATATGTGGTTGTCTCACCTAGCTGTCTTAAGATGAATGCACTAACTAGAAATCGCTCTGGATAAGAGTTTCTGCTAAATTACTTAAATGTGTGTGTTTCCCAGGGAGCAGATCCTGTCCCAGCACCAGCAGGAGTGTGCTTACCTGGAGGATGTGACCTTTGCCATGGAGCAGTTCTACATGGAGGTAGATGGGGAGGCTCGCCAGGACTACCAGAGCACCAGAGACGACATCAAGAACAGGGTAGGGGTCTGGCTCAAACAACCAGCATCAGTTGTTTTTCCCTCTGGTGGGCCTCTTTCATTTCCCCTCCCTCCATTTGCAGATCCTCACAATTGGTCTAGGATAATTTATCCTCTTTAGCGTGCTAGCAGATACCCATAGACCTCCAGCCATTGGGCTAACGCTAGTTAGCATTGTCTTACAAGACTACATCTTAACTTCCTTCATACTGGACACAGACATAAAAATGGTATCCACGAGTTCATCTGAGTTCATCATTTGGGGAAGTAGATAAAGGGCCTCATTGCCAAAATCCCAAAGTATCCCTTTAACCTTAATCGTTATGAACAGAACAAAACAAGCCTTGAACCAGCTGTTAGGGGATGTTGTGTGAGCTGGCTTACATTCCCTGTCTGTGATCTCCTTTCCCTCTCCCATTAGAACATAGAGGAGAAACATGCGTTGAGGATCCAGTTAGAGGGGACGGTGGAGGGCCTGTGGCGTCAGTTCCAACAGGCCCTACGCAGCTACAATGAGGCTACAGAGGACCGCCACATCGCCTTTGAGTCGTTGAGGACCCGCGACCAGCGCAGTGCCCAGGAGATCGACACGCAGATGAGGAGGCTGCAGAAGATGCAGGTCAGTGTAGGGCTACTGAGACTACTTTTCCAATGGGGGCCAATTCAGACTTCGGAAATCTATGCCCTTTTAACATGTTTTGATTGAAACACTTCTCAGTATTTGGTATACAGACTTACCGTATGCAGGTGTGCAACAAACTCTTTGGCTGTGCCTCCAATATCTGCACTGAATACATTTAATTAAACTGCTGAAAACCCTCCCACTTGTTGGCCAACAGATTTTCTCATGGAGTTTTAATTTAATATGGTTTTCAGTACATGTATCAAAAGCCATCCCGTTAAATACAGTGTACCTTTTAATTATAACTTTCTCAAGACTCACTAGAATATATCGAGAGAACGGGTTCTGAGTATTAGAGATCAATGAAGAAAGCCATCAAAATATGTTAATCATATTAGTCTCTTGTTTAGTAGATTTAAAAATCTGTTGATTATTTAGGATTAGGAAAGTATTTATGAATCTACATAATTAATATATTTTTAAAAAATGGTTTTGAGTGCCTTTATGCACAACGTATATTGATTAATCAAAAATACATAGGTTTGGTTCATCCTGAAAGTTGCCATATTCAGTTGTTCAATCCATGAAATATTGGAAGGGGAGAAAAGTGTAGTCATATAAATCTACCTTAATCCTCATTGATGATGGAACTGTGATGACAACAGTCCAGTTGTCGTGAACCGTGCGCCAAGCTCCAGGTTTAAACTGCCACATTTGGTCTGCCTTCCATAATTATTCAAATAGGCTACATGTCCCAAAATATTGGACAACTTGTAAATAAAAATGATTTTACTACTGCTAGCGACCCTCCGAAACAACCACATGGACAGGACAGCGTTTAGAGGAAACAAATAAAGGCCGGCAAAATCAAACAATGGAATGAAGGGAATTAACCCTAAATTGTCAGTTAAATATGTGTGGTTATTACTTATGGTCGCTACCAATAGGAAATTGTAGGAAACAGGAAAAGTTGGGGAATATGATTAAAACATTCTAGAGCGCACAAAGGTACAATTTGGCATGACGGTCATTCTGCTCGGCTATGCATTTCCAAGATTTATCCTTAAAAGTTAAGGCCATACGATTTAAATGATGCATAGCGGCACAACATTTTGTACTGTGGGAAAGGAGCATAAATACCTGTCATGTTGATAAGCTTTTCAGTTTGCAGCCATATTACTGATTTCAAATTTGTCTCCAGCGATCATAAATTAAAATAAACCAAAACCAATTGTTATTTATATTTACAATCCCCTTATCCAAACGGATTACTCATTTACCTAGCTCTTTATTAATTTATAAATTACAGTGCGTGGAGAATGGCATTAATACTATTGGGTAAAATTAAAGTGGAACCGACGGGTTGCTTGACCTTATTCATGGTTTAAAGGTGGTGAAATTATGAGGGAATTAAGTCAAGGTCAGAATAGATGAATCTGTAGACACACCTCCATTTCTGTGATCACCTCCCCAAACTAATATCTGGCTGTCACATGCGTTTCCCCATACTTAAGGTCAGAATACGCAGAGAAAAATGCATAAAAAGGGAATTAAGTTCCATTTACAGGCACGTAACTCGGGTCTGAATTCCTCCTATGTAGAATAGGGTCAAGAGGACTACTCTGAGCAACAGTCTACCATATGAAAATAGAATGCTTATATTGCTCATCTGTTATATGTGATTGTATTATTAACTTTATTTGAATACAGTATTCATGCATGCCCTCTGTATGTCAGCATGAGTGCTCGTTTCCCACTGTATTGGTGTCTCTCCCCTGCAGGACTCCATATCTGCTCTGCGCTCTAGGCTGAACTCCAGCCAGAAGGAGAGTGAGGGGGCAGCACGGGGCCTGAGGGCGGCCAGGGAGGAGGTGACCCTGCAGGCTCGCCAGCTCAAGGCCCAACTGAGCCGTGCCCGCGCAGCCGAGAGGAACCAGCTCACCAACCTCACTGTGCACAGCAATGCCGCTGCCAAGAACCTACAGGGCATCATCACTAAGGTGCTAACGTTAATGCATGTAGACACATACAGTATGTACATTTAGCAACCAAACATACACAGCACACTTATGCATGTGTACTGACTCACATTCACTTCCTATGAATTCTCACACCGTCCTGTGATGTTGTGGATCAGGGGGAGAGGCTGCTGCGTCTGGCTGAGATTTGTCGTAAACTGGAGACAGAACATGAGAAAGTCCTCCCCTTCTACACCTCATCTCTCACTGCTGAGGAAGAGAGCCAGGAGAGAGCTAATGCTATGGAGACTCCATCTGAGGAGCTGGCACAGGTATTGGTAGTACTGTATTATACACACACTGATCTGAGACTCCCACCCAACTTCTCATTTGTAACCCGGTTTGCTCAGGCCATGCTGGACTACCTGGTTCTGGAGCGATTCTGGCAGCGTTATAACAAGGTTCTGCTGGAGCGGCTGTGTTTGGAACGGGAGAGAGGAGCTCTGACCCAGGAGAACCAGCAACTGCGGATCTTACTGCGCCAGTACCTGGATGGCATCTCCGTTAGTGACGAGATCCTCCGCCATCGCAACCCCCTGCTGATGGTGTCACGGCCCACCCTCGGCGTTCAACCCACTGCTGATGCCCAACGCAAGCGCCACACTGTCATTGAGGCAGCACATGTTGTGCAGCGCACGCTGTAAACTCAATAACAGGCTCACATCACACACCATCACTCCTAGATTAACTTTAAACTGCCAGAATGCACTCCTTCTGACAGAACTCAATTCCTTATTCTATTTGTGTTTTACTTCTTTCTACCAATTCCTTACAATATCCATCAAATAAAAGAGGACTATTCCATCCGATAATAACGTTCCCTTGTTGTTTTTACATTTTATTATTTAAATAGTTCTGTGAGTTTCCTTTATTTATTCTTTCTCTTCTTGGCCTTCTTGCCTGGCCGCTGGGCATTGGCCTTGTTAAAGAGGTAGAGGCCCACCATGCCCAGCAGAGTGGGAACCAGGCCCAGACACACTAGAGGGAAGACATCATTCACCATCTTCTGCCATGGGGTTACCTGGATCAGTGACATCACCTCCACATCAAACTCTAGGGCAGCATCAGCTAACAGGACAGAGGGAAGAAGAGTGATAGAGGATCAACTACTGAGTTGTGTGTGTTGCTGTGCTCAGCCAGACATTTGAAAAGGTGCTGGACTAGCTAGACAGTTATCAAGGTGAGACATTTATTATTGTGTGTATGCAGATGTATTTAAGTACCTGGGATGGTGGGAGGGTATCCTCGCTTTCCATAGGCAAGGTGTGATGGAATAGTAGTCTTGATTTTTTGTCTAGAGGACCATAAGACAGAACAAGGTTCTCATAGATTTATGTTATCCACTATCTGACATTTTACCAAAGTAATTTGACAGGATCTTTGATTTGCTTCACATAGTGGTAATATCGATATTTGAAACATTGTCCTTGCTTAGCCAAGTCGTATTGAAATCCTAGTGGAAGTGGTTCTAAATGAATGTAGTTCACTTCAATGTTGTATTGGCAGACCTAGACTGTTTACTTACCCTTCACAAACTCCTACCAAGCTCTGTTCCAGACCTGTTGGAAATACAGTCTCCCAGTGAATGATGCAATAACAAACACTGCACTGCAAGTGTGAGCTATATTTGAAGGTATATTTAAACAATAAGGCACGAAGGGGTGTGGTATATGGCCAATATACCACTAAGGGCTGGATACAGCCCACATACCACAAACCCCCAGGTGCATTATTGTTATTATGAACTGGTTACCAACCTAATTAGAACAGTAAAAATAAATGTCATACCTGTGGTACAAGGTCTGATATACCACAGCTGTCATGCAATCAGCACTCAGGGCTAGAACCACCCAGTTTAGAATACTGTTAACTTAAGCTAGTGTTCCTGTTTTGTGTGATCAATATATTGTCTAACTGTCTTTTTGAATGGTTGTGATTTTACCAGGGATAACGGTCCTCTTTCCCAGCACAACAACAAGGGGGTCCCGGGACAGTGATGAGTCAATCACCTTGCCATCTGCCAGCAGTTTACCCTGTTCAGAGCATTGGAACAATATGGTAGGTGCATGTTAAGAGATTTTGCACCTAAGCTGTGATTCTAATCTAAATAGAAGGTTAAGATGCACATCCCGTTAGTCACAGTAAATTGTGAAACACTTGACACTGTTTAACGTTCTTTACAGGAGTGGCTGCACTGGGCACACTGGTTGAATCAATGACCTAGTCTGTCAATGAAGTCACATGGGACCATTCTAGCCAATGATGGCCGACACGCTGGTGAACAACCAGCACAACGGGTTTTCACTAGTTAATAGCCAGTCAAATGGCTTTATCGTAAAAATGAAAACAAAATGTGTTTTTTGTTTTAATGTAAGGTTGGCAGTGTGGTTAAGATTAGAAAACGTCACCTACTGCTGAAGACAGATTTTAGGCCCAGTTATGAATCATCCTTTCTGGTTTGGTCATGTTCTCCTGCTCAGACATGACAGATCTTACAACGCCTGGTTAGGTATTTTTTACTTATCAAAACCACATGTTATAGAAATCTGGTAATGAGCAGGAGTGCTGACGTGTTGCAGCTCCCCCATCACACTACCTACCGAGTAGAATGTTTGGCACGCGGAAACAGTGTCCATTGCACATGGGGTAAAAACACGCAATTTACTTGCCATCCCAGATATGATTACAAACTAAGTGTAATGCAAAAATGAAAGTTGATTTTATTTGACAATATTTGATTGGCACACAAATTTCCCCGTCTTTAGTGAAAAATGAACTTGCTGCTTCACACCGTGCCACATAAGCAACATCGTATCGAGTCAAATGTATCGAGGTGCTATGAATCAGCACCACTTCAACTGCAGAACACCTTTGACCAGATTTCATAAAAATCGGCATTTGTCTCAATAAGCATGTAGGCTTATGTCAAACAGGGCGGTGCCTAGCCTACCTTTGAAATTGAAATGTTAGTTAGGCTATTAATTTACACTTTTTTCTTACCGTATAGTGGATTTGTAGCGTGTCTCCCATTTCTGACATTATAGAGCAAGTTTCGGGTTTCACCTTATGAAGGGGGAGAAGAAAAAAAAGAAAGTAATTTGCATTCCAAATAAAATACAGTTGTATTACATAAATAAGCGATACATTATCAATGTTGACAATAACAAGCTGATAGGCCTACATGATTTCAATTTGGTCTGAATGTTGCAATGCATTGTATTCGGCACGTGCAAGATTCACTGCTTTGGAGAAAATGGACACAACTCACCAAGGTTTCCACCAATAACTCTTCCACAACATTTTGCTCGGCTTCAGCATCCTGTGCTGCAACATAAACGAAAGCAGCAAGCATGACTAGGATGACCCCAGTCTCGGCTTTCATTGTAAATCCGACCTTTTGGAAAACTAACTTTAGTAGAGCATGCAAGCGCCGACGATTGACTATCGAAGGTAAAGCAGGCTAGACGCCGGTTAAGGCTGATGTGTTGTTATATTAGGCTATGGCGATAACAGGGCAGCCGAACCGCGGACGTTGTCCTAAAACACCTGGGTCGCCGAAGTGCCCGCCAAAAACATTCCGCCAGAAGTCCCTTGCCGATGGGTAACGGTGCAATTACATTCTTCGTGTCGGTTGAGGGCAGTTGTGAGTCTGATAAAAGCCCCAGCAGTTAGAATATGTCCTTTCAACTGGCCAAGGACCAGGCTACTTTCATCGCGATCTGAAACCTCAGATCATGGGGGTTCCCATGGTTGTTGTGCTGTATCTGATTAGCGCTATAGCCTATTTGCTTGTTTGTTTACTTTCCATACCTCACATGACAGTCACCACCGTCTGTACTGACCTGTGTGCCAGCTGGACTCAATTATGTATACATAAACCTTAGATTGTTGATGTTATGGTTGACCATTGAGGCTTTGAAGCCATCGGTCCGCCATATTGTCATTCCCCAGTGCAACCTGGTCTCAGAGCAAAGCGTATTATATTCCACTAAAATCCAGCACCTCCATTTAGTGTGATATGTTACATTACATTGACCAACCAATGTTGTAGCGGTCGTACAATATCATATGAATTGCAAGATGTATAGTATCCTACGTCTTGATAATTTAGTATGACCTGTTTTGTTTGACTGCTTTAGTATGATACGCTACGTTAGGGCTAGCGGTTAGGTTAAAGGGTTAGCTACCATGTTAAGTAGTTGCAATGTAGCTAAAAAGTAGTAAGTAATTGCAAAGTTGCTAATTAGCTAAAATTCTATAGTTGTCTGTGATGAGATTCGAACACGCAACCTTTGGGATGCTATATTTTCGCATTCTTTCATTTTTGTCTTAAGTAATCTAATGTCAGACCAAACATAACATATCATACTAATTTCAGTGTCCTGGATTTACATAGACCAATGTAACGTAACAAAAAGTAACAATTCATACTAAATGGAGTGGCACAGATTTTAAGAAAATATAAGCAGCCCTCCATAGGAATTAATGGAATTCTACAGTATTTCAATGAAATGTTTCAAGGACAAAAGTACATGTATTAAAGCATTTTTGTTGTTGTATTTAGTAACATTAGAAATCTCCCAAAAATTATAGCTTAAGAATTTTTTTACATTTGTTTATCTCACGATAATATAATAAAAAAAATATTCATAAGGTGTCTGTAATATAACACATATAGACACTAATAAATGCATTTCTATAGCTTCCAAAATATGTTTTACAAGATGGAGGCACGTTGGTTTCAACACAGCACCACATATTAGTCATCTAGTGTATTTATGAATCATTAGCTAAAATGTAGCTCTTTAAAAGCATTTGGGCATTGGCAGGAACCCCACTATATATACTTCTGTTGGTCCATTTCTAAAATAGGAATCCCATACGTACACAGTCTGGAGGCGGGGACGCTCCAGTACAGTAGGTGGCAGTAATGCACCATAAAGTTGGATGGGAACCACCAATAAACCCCACAGAAGGACAGAGGCGAGTCCAGTGTTGCCAACTTAGCGATTTTTTGCTATATTTAGCGAGCATTCATACCCCTCTAGCAACACATGCTTTTTAAAATCGACTAGCGACAAATCTAGCGACTTTATCTGGTGTTATTGGAGACTGACGTGAAAGCACGTATCGTTCTTACTCTTCTCAACGAGCAGCGGGTGCTGCCGTGGGCCCAATCCCCGTCACAAAGCACTCACAGGCAGCCCAGTCCTCGCGCAGCAGTCCCTCCCAGATGTTGGCTTACATTCTGTACGGGATGTAAATGTAAAATGTTCTTTGTCTAAAATAAATCACTGCATTTGACTCCCACAACCTGTCATTTACTCACCTTGCCACTGTGTGTGTGCCTCTCTGTGACATAAGCTAAACATCTAGCTGGCTAGCTCAAGTCATGTCTCAGTCTTAACAGTACACTCAAAAATACAGAAAGGACTGGGAATCAAACCCTGAATTCAAAGGCTGTTTGAAGCTGTTTATTGGAGATGATACACGGGCATCCTGTATTGTAAGGCCGATTTCTACGCCAAACTTAGTGATGTAAAAAAATACATGACAACTCAAAAACATACTCAAAAGGCAAAGCCTTCTAACAGTTCCACCCAAAACAAGCTGCCATTTATGGTTTAAAAAATAGACTCTGCAAAAAAGTCAGAGGCCACCATGGCATCAGCTATCGCTGAACACTGTTCCATGCTGGCATGTGATCACGTTGGAGAAGCATGTAGAGCTGCTTTCTCAGACTCCACTGCTGCTACCCACTTCAAAATGCACAGGACAAAGTGCACAGAAATTATTAACGGTGTTCTAGCACCATACTTTCTGAAAAAGTTGGTCTCAGATGTGGGTGACCAGCGTTTTAGCCTCCTCATCAATGAGTCTACGGATGTACGTGTTTCTAAGTACCTGGGGGTTGTGGTAAGGTACTTTAGTGACACCAAGCAGACAATAGTATCAACAGTTCTGTGGCTTGTTGAGTTGGAGGGAGGAGATGCCAAATCTATAGCCCCGTGCTGTTGTGGCTTTCCACGAGAAGTGTTGTCTTAAAAAAGAGAAACTCCTGGGGATAGGGACTGACAATGCCTCTGTTATGACGGGGATTAACAATGGGGTCCATAAAGTGCTGAAGGAGGAGTATGGCCTCAAATATCTGGTTCTTATTCGCTGTGTGTGCCACACTCTGCAGCTTGCTGTAAGTCATGCTTCCAATGACACCATCCCCTGTAGTGTGGAGTTCTTGGTACGAGAGACTTATAACTGGTTTTCAGTGTCTCCAAAGTACAGGGAGGCCTACAAGGCCATATATGAGACCATCAACTGTGGGGGGAAACCTTTACAGATAACCAAGGTGTGTGCCACATGTTGGCTCTCCATTGAACCCGCGGTTTCACGCATTTTGGACCAGTGGGAGGAGCTTAGGCTGCATTTCGCAGTCACCAAGTCCAGTGAACACTGCTACATGGCTGAGGTTTTATACTCCATGTACAGTGATCCTCAAAACATTATGGTATCTGACTTTTTTGAAGTCAGTGCTGGGTGAGGTACAGTTGGCCATCAAGGCTTTTGAGGGAGAACAAGTAGATCCTCTTAAGCTACTTGACAGCTTGGTTAGCCTGATCAAGTCTGTGAGCAGCAGGATGCTGAATCCACTAGCAAATGTTGATGTACTCAAAGGGCCAATAAGAAGCATTGTAGTACATGTCAGTTTTCAATGTGGAGGAAACTCTAAAGCACAATAAGAGCCCTGGAGAAATATAAAAAATTGCCAAACTCCTTGGCTACTCCCCTGCAGAGATAGACAAGATTCATCTTAGTAAATGGAATGAGACAAAAAAAACACACTGGGCTTCTGGAGTGAGATTTGGAAGTTCAGGGATGCAGCTGATATCAACATGTTTCAAGAACTTGCCATGACTGCTGTGTCTGTGTTGTCCTTGCAACACTCGAATGCTGAAGTCGAGAGAGTATTCAGCCAGATGAGTGTGGTAAAAAGCAAACTTAGAAATCGGATGTCCTTGCAGACCCTTAACTCCATCCTGTACATTCGATATGGACTGAAGCTGTCTGGTGAGGTTTGCTATGAGCACCAGCTGCCTGATAATGTTTTGCAGCTTTTTGGCACATCAGCCGCTTACTCATTTAAGTCAACTCCCTCAGTTGCTGAACCTGCCATAGAGAGCCTTGACCAAAATGACGATGACCACTCTTTGTGAGCCAGCACAGCCTGTGTGTGTGTGGAGGGGGATGAGGATTTTTTTGTTTTACCTGAATTAGGGCCAGACTAGTTACCATAATTTTCTCACATTGCCATTGACAGTTTTTTCTATTGTCTCTGTTTGGTCCATTTAGATTGTTAATGTAGATTGTATACAAAAGATGTAAAACAAAATATATGGTTAAAAATGTTCATGTTTTACTGTGACTTGTTGTCGGCTCCTAAGTGGACCATAAGGTTAAAAACGAAACCAAATTAAGAAAATTAAATAAAATATAAAATATAAAACTAAGTAACTCCACCAGAGTGTCTCTTTTGGGTCACTTTTGCCGGTTCCAAGCCCGGATAAAGTAGGAGGGTTCGAATTGTGACCATAAAAAAAACAAGTATCGACAGAAGAAAGTTCATTTTTTGTCTTAAACATATTTAGGGTGTTTTTTACTGACTTTTTGTCTCTCCCACGTTATTCCTCTCTCCTACAGCGTCCATCACAATTACATGCATATGGCCAATTATGCAAATTTAGTGATGACATCATTTAGCATATTTTAGGACAGCCAATGGCTACTTTCCTTACTGAGGAGTTGGCAACACTGCAAGGAGCTGTTAGGGTTAGTTATAAATACACTGCTCAAAAAAATAAAGGGAACACTAAAATAACACATCCTTGATCTGAATGAATGAAATATTCTTATTAAATACTTTTTTCTTTACATAGTTGAATGTGCTGACAACAAAATCACACAAAAAGTATCAATGGAAATCAAATTTATCAGTCACACTCAAAGTTAAAGTGGAAAACCACACTACAGGCTGATCCAACTTTGATGTAATGTCCTTAAAACAAGTCAAAATGAGGCTCAGTAGTGTGTGTGGCCTCCACGTGCCTGTATGACCTCCCTACAATGCCTGGGCATGCTCCTGATGAGGTGGCGGATGGTCTCCTGAGGGATCACCTCCCAGACCTGGACTAAAGCATCCGCCAACTCCTGGACAGTCTGTGGTGCAACGTGGCGTTGGTGGATGGAGCGAGACATGATGTCCCAGATGTGCTCAATTGGATTCAGGTCTGGGGAACGTGCGGGCCAGTCCATAGCATCAATGCCTTCCTCTTGCAGGAACTGCTGACACACTCCAGCCACATGAGGTCTAGCATTGTCTTGCATTAGGAGGAACCCAGGGCCAACCGTACCAGCATATGGTCTCACAAGGGGTCTGAGGATCTCATCTCGGGACCTAATGGCAGTCAGGTTATCTCTGGCGAGCACATGGAGGGCTGTGCGGCCCCCCAAAGAAATGCCACCCCACACCATGACTGACCCACCGCCAAACCGGTCATGCTGGAGGATGCTGCAGGCAGCAGAACATTCTCCACGGCGTCTCCAGACTGTCACGTCTGTCACATGTGCTCAGTGTGAACCTGCTTTCATCTGTGAAGAGCACAGTGCGCCAGTGGCGAATTTGCCAATCTTGGTGTTCTCTGGCAAATGCCAAATGTCCTGCACGGTGTTGGGCTGTAAGCACAACCCCCACCTGTGGACGTCAGGCCCTCATACCACCCTCATGGAGTCTGTTTCTGACCGTTTGAGCAGACACATGCACATTTGTGGCCTGCTGGAGGTCATTTTGCAGGGCTCTGGCAGTGCTCCTCCTGCTCTTCCTTGCACAAAGGCGGAGTTAGCTGTCCTGCTGCTGGGTTGTTGCCCTCCTACGGGCTCCTCCACGTCTCCTGATGTACTGGCCTGTCTCCTGGTAGCGCCTCCATGCTCTGGACACTATGCTGACAGACACAGCAAACCTTCTTGCCACAGCTCGCATTGATGTGCCATCCTGATGAGCTGCACTACCTGAGCCACTTGTGTGGGTTGTAGACTCCGTCTCATGCTACCACTAGAGTGAAAGCACCGCCAGCATTCAAAAGTGACCAAAACATCAGCCAGGAAGCATAGGAACTGAGAAGTGGTCTGTGGTCACCACCTGCAGAACCACTCCTTTATTGTGTCTTGCTAAATGCCTATAATTTCTACCTGTTGTCTATTCCATTTGCACAACAGCATGTGAAATTTATTGTCAATCAGTGTTGCTTCCTAAGTGGACAGTTTGATTTCACAGAAACGTGCTCAGTGTGAACCTGCTTTCATCTGTGAAGAGCACAGGGTGCCAGTGGCGAATTTGCCAATCTTGGTGTTCTCTGGCAAATGCCAAACGTCCTGCACGGTGTTGGGCACAACCCCCACCTATGGATGTCGGGCCCTCATACCACCCTCATGGAGTCTGTTTCTGACCGTTTGAGCAGACACATGCACATTTATGGCCTGCTGGAGGTCATTTTGCAGGGCTCTGGCAGTGCTCCTCATTGCACAAAGGCGGAGGTAGCGGTCCTGCTGCTGGGTTGTTGCCGTCCTTTGGCCTCCTCCACGTCTCCTGATGTACTGGCCTGTCTCCCCAGACCTGAATCCAATTGAGCACATCTGGGACATCATGTCTCGCTCCATCCACCAACGCCACGTTGCACCACAGACTGTCCAGGAGTTGACGGATGCTTTAGTCCAGGTCTGGGAGGAGATCCCTCAGGAGACCATCCGCCACCTCATCAGGAGCATTCGCATCAAAGTTGGATCAGCCTGTAGTGTGGTTTTCCACTTTAATTTTGAGTGTGACTCCAAATCCAGACCTCCATGGGTTGATAAATTTGATTTCCATTGATAATTTGTGTGATTTTGTTGTCAGCACATTCAACTATGTAAAGAAAAAAGTATTTAATAAGAATATTTCATTCATTCAGATCTAGGATGTGTTATTTTAGTGTTCCCTTATTTTTTTGAGCAGTGTATAAAACCCTTCTTACATCAGCTGATGTCACAAAGTGCTGTACCGAAACCCAGCCTAAAACCCCAAACAGAACATGGCCAAGATGTTCAAATGTTCATAGATGACCAGCAGGGTCAAATAATTATAATCACAGTGGTTGTCGAGGGTGCAACAGGTCAGCACCTCTGGAGTAAATGTCAGTTGGTATTTCATAGCCGATCATTCAGAGTATCTCTACCGCTCCTGCTGTCTCTAGAGAGTTGAAAACAGCAGGTCTGGGACAGGTAGAACGTCCGGTGAACAGGTCAGAGTTCCATAGCTGCAGGCAGAATAGTTGAAACTGGAGCAGCAGCACTGCCAGGTGGACTGGGAACAGTGAGGAGTCATCAGGCCAGGTAGTCCTGAGGCATGGTCCTAGGGCTCAGGTCCTCCGAGAGAGAGAAAGAAAGAGAGAAAGAGAATTAGAGAGAGCATACTTAAATTCACACAGGATACTGGGTAAGACAGGAGAAATACTCCAGATATAACAGACTGACCCTTGCCCCCTCGACACATAAACTACTGCAGCATAAATACTGGAGGCTGAGACAGGACGGTTGGGAGACACGAGGACAGATGCAAAGCCTTGGTCTGACACCATTAAAAGGTAATTTACCACCTTCACAAGTGCAGTCTCAGTGCTATGATGGGGTCTAAAACCAGACAATGAAAAAAATATGAGTGAAAATGACAGTATAAATGGAATGCACTGAGAATATTAATCGCATTACTAGAACAATACCTGACCTCAAACCTCCCTCTGATTGTATTCTGTCAAGACTCAACACATCATATACTCTGATTTAGTTGCTTGTCCAGATGTAAGCCATTCTACCACCACTGATACCAGCAGAACTGAGGTTACTGTCTTTTTGGTGAGTGTTGTAATATGTAACACTATTAAATCATATACAAACCAAACAGTCCAGTATTCATATACATACAGCATCTGTTACTTGTTTGTGTTGAATCATTTGAGTTTTGTTGCCTTATATATAACCATTCTACAGTTTTTACATACCTTCTATGAAATGTTTTGGGTTTTTTGCTCCATAATGCAAAATTGGTCAACAAGGGGGTTCTGTCCTCTGTCTTCCTTTGGGTTCCTGTGTTTGAGGAGTGTGCTTGGTTCATTTCTAGTAGTTGGTTTTGGGGTACTGTAAAGTTTGTCATCAAAAGGAGACCAAAGGTGCAGCGTTGTAGGCGTACATTCTTTTATTTAAATGTTCCAAGAAAAAAGAAATACAAAGAACGAAAAGCTTCGTTGTGCAAACTCTTTGCACTCAAACCAAGACAAGATCCCACACTGAAGGAGGGAAAAAGGGCTGCCTAAGTATGATCCCTAATCAGAGACAATGAAAGACAGCTGCCTCTGATTGAGAACCACACTCGACCAAACACAAAGAAATAGAGTACATAGAATGCCCACCCCAAATCACAACCTGACCTAACCAAATAGTAATCACCCCCCACTCCATACGCTGATCCCTCCGCTTCTGTGGATACAGACCGTAAATCATCACCGGAGACTCCGGACCGTGAATCGTCGCTGGAGGAACCGGACCGTGGATCGTCGCCAGAGGCTCCGAACTGGGAGGCTTTGTACGTGGAGCCGGAACAGGTCTCACCGGACTGAGGAGATGTACTGGCAGCCTAGTGAGTGGAGCTGCCACAACACATCCTGGCTGGATATTCACTTTAGCTCGGTGAGTGTGGAGAGTTGGCACAGGACACACTGGGCTATGACGGCGCACTGGAGGCATAGTGCGTAGAGCCGGCGCAGGATATGCTGGGCCGTGGAGGCAAACTGGAGGTCTGGAGTGCAGAGCTGGCACAACGCATCCTGGCTGAATACCCCCTGTAGCACGGCAAGTGCGGGGAGCTGGAACAGGCCGCACTGGGCTGTGCAGGGGAACTGGGGATACCGTGCA
The DNA here is from genome assembly GCF_021184085.1 of Oncorhynchus gorbuscha. NCBI lineage: Eukaryota > Metazoa > Chordata > Actinopteri > Salmoniformes > Salmonidae > Oncorhynchus > Oncorhynchus gorbuscha. The sequence goes on along the minus strand of NC_060175.1, from coordinate 35,342,000 downwards.
TAGAGCTGGCGCAGGATATCCTGGGCCGAAGAGACGCACCGGAGGCCATGAGCGTTGAGCCGGCACAAACCGTCCTGGCTGAATGCCCACTCTAGCAACTGTGGGGAGCTTGCACAGAGCACACCGGGCTGTGGCTACTCACTGGGGACACCGTGCGCATCACCGCATAACACGTTGCCTGACCAGTCACACGCTCCCCACGGTAAGCACGGGGAGTTGGCTCAGGTCTGAACCTTGACTCCATCAATCTCCCCGTCTGCCCCCTCTCGTTCTTGCCTTGTTGCTCCAACTCCTCATAAACGTCACCGTTCCGCTTTCGCTGCCTCTATCTCCTCCTTCGGACGGCGATACTCCCCGGCCCTTGTCTAGGGTCCTGCTCCCTCCAGGATTTCCTCCCAGGTCCAGTCCTCCTGACCACCCTGCTTGGTCCATTGGTGGTGGGATCTTCTGTAACGTTTGTCATCGGAAGGAGACCAAAGGTGCAGCGTGGTAGGCGTACATTATTTTATTTAAATGTTCCACCTAGAAATAAACAATACAACGAATGAAAAGCTTTGTCGTGCAAACTACATGCACTCAAACAAAGACAAGGTCCCACACTGAAGGAGGGAAAAAGGGCTGCCTAAGTATGATCCCCAATCAGAGACCATGAAAGACAGCTGCCTCTGGTTGGGAACCACACTCGGCCAAACACAAAGAAATAGAGAATATAGAATGCCCACCCCAAATCAAATAAAACGTCTCTCTCAGGGCGTGACAGGTACAAAAATGTGATGTTGTCTGTGAACATAAATTATGATAATCAATGGGAAATAGATTAATTACCTAGTGACTTATTGATTAATTATCAAGTATCTGGGGTGTCATGGACACCCTACCTTGTAAAGCTGTAAAGTGATGTAATAAAACAAAGGAAAATAGACTAATTTTCTCTATGGCCTGTCTCATAGGCTCTGTGTGAACGTTACTGAAATGTATCTGACAGATGTGGTGACAGATTAAACTAAAGTAGATGACATAATCAACAATCAGAGTATTATTGGCTATAGCCCTCTATCTGCACTAGATCCCAGCTGCGGTTCTCCAGTACCCCCAACAGTTCACATTGTTATGGTAGCCTTTGACAAGCACAACCGATTCAACTAAATCATCAGGCCCTCAATGACTTGAATCAGGTATGTTCGTCCGGGGCAAAAATGTGTGCCATTGGGGGTACTCAAGGACCAGAGTTGGGATCCACTGGTATAGAGTGCTCCATCACATCTTACCTAGAGCCAGGACATAATCACATTAAGTCATTTCTGTAATAAACCTGTGCATCTTTTCATGTTGGCCAACATTTAAAAAAAACTCATAAGTGAGTGTCTGTCCTATTATCTAGGAGATATAAGAAAGCTCAGAAATTATTTTTGTTGGCACAAAACTACCTCCATACTTCTATTAATTTGTATGGGTTATGTTCAGATAACTCCTGAGACACTTGTGGGGGTAGTAGAGCAAAATGGAGAACCCTATCATGTTCGTGAGTCTCTTCTTTCCATAGAGGGGTCATTAGTTTGTACCCCAAAATGCTGGGACACTACAAACGTTTCTGTGAGAAGACACATTTTTGGGATGTCTCCTGGTCTGACAAACAGCTGTACCTCTGCCACTTTCCAGACAGATGCATAAGGGTGACATTGGCGGATGTGAGACGCAGACCAATTTCTCTAGCTTAAACTAATGGATTTTGATAGGGATTTTTAAAATGATGTTCATTAGATTGACTCATGGGTGCGTCAATACACTCTTAAAGATTTCAATTAGTGCCTGTCTGTTCAGTCACTGACAAACACACTCACACAGACTGGAGTTACAGGCAGAGCCAGTTTCAAGAGAGCAGTTGTTAAGCTGGCTCATCCACTCAGTCTCTCTCCCTCTGTGTGTGTGTGTGTGTGTGTGTGTGTGTGTGTGTGTGTGTGTGTGTGTGTGTGTGTGTGTGTGTGTGTGTGTGTGTGTGTGTGTGTGTGTGTGTGTGTGTGTGTGTGTGTGTGTGTGTGTGTGTGTGTGTGTGTGTGTGTGTGTGTGTGTGTGTGTGTGAACTATTCTGAGTCATTGTTCAATCGACAACCATCCTGATGACAATTTGTAAGTCGCTCTGGATAAGAGCGTCTGCTAAATGACTTAAATGTAAATGTAAATGTAATGACATATAGACAGTATATTCATATGCAGGTCCTCTACTAGGATAATCATCAGTTCATCACTGTCTGTCACAGAATACCAACATGTAAATAGTTTAATTCATTTGATGTACTGAGAAAAACAGTGTTTCAGTGACGCACACGAGAGAATGCAAGAAAATTTGACCCGTGGACAATGCTGTCATTCTGATAGCGCTGGTCCAGCCCCCTTCAAAGAAAGAGTGACCAGTCCACGCTACCTAGGTACAATTCCGCCATTCACTCTCAACAAGCAGACATTTATCAATGGTGGACTTACATTAGCCCCGCGATAAGCCAGGAATACCAAACGATGTTGAGTCAATTGTGTGTAGTGTTGTTAATCATCATTAATTGGCAGGGCTACACGAATGTCTACAATTTATTTTTCAAATACTTTATGTATATAATTATGGAAGGATATCAAAAAGACATTACAGAAATCAGAAAGATGATACGAAAATGATTTGTATTTTGCATATTGACATGACCAATATGACTAATATAGGCGAATAAAAAAAACCATGATGAAAAGGTTTTTCGTAGCAGGTTAGGAGACCAATTTCCCAACCTTAAACCCAGTCTCCTAACCTGTTATGTTAATTATCCTTGCCTGCTGCGTAAATTATCCTAACCTGCTACAAAACAGTCACTTCAGTATAGAAGTGGAGTGAAGAGCGTTTCCTTAAACAATTAGTTGCAAGTATTACGTTGTAGACTTGACGCAAACAGTTTTGGAGTAGGCTACAGACGGCGCATTTGTCTCTGGTTGGTTCAATGACAGTCTCTTGTCCAATCAGTGACTACTGATGATTTTACACATCAGAGAGGTTGAAAGATTGTAAACTCTGTGCCAAACCGATATACTCTCGCTCTATCCTAGCCTATATTTTTTTGTCAATAGGCATACGAGTAGGCTTTTTACGTTTAGTTTTTCTGTAAATTAAATGAATGTTTTAATCCATTCGAATCTGCTGAGTAGCCTTCTGCTGCAAAGAGAACGTTCAAGATTGGGGACTCTTAAATCCGAATGTATTTATTTAGCCTGTTCTCTTTGAGATACGGTACATAGCAGGGGATACATGTTTACATTTAATATATTTATTTGACTAACAATTCATGAGCAGGAGGAAACCGTCGAGGGTAGTCAATATTGTACATCTCTCCCAGCTCGTAATGTTTGATAAATTGTGTCAACTGTCGGAATGAGGGGACTCCGGAAGGTGCTCGCGCTATGCTTCGCGCTACCATGGCTCCAGCTCACCTGCGCTCAAACTCAAGAAGGTAAGTTTCGTGCCTCTATTGGGCTTGCCGTCAAATTGATTAGACTTTCTCTCAAGTCATTTCCTCTTCCCCCGACAGTGCCCAAATTTCTGTTTAAAAAAACTATTATGAAAATGAGGAGTCATTTGGGAATTGGCCCAAAGTGTCTCATTTTGTGGCATACCTCATTTACGCCCCAAGAAAGTTGCCTATTATTTTGTCAACAATCCCAATATGGTTCGTGTTTTTTTAGGAGGGACCAATCCCACAGTTGTGTACTTAAATAGTCAATATGGCATCACTTGTCTTAAATGTCTTAAATGTACTTGTCCTCACCTAAATCGGTGTTGTGAATCTGACCCTAGAGACAAAACCAGTTTCATATGTGCTGAACCTGTTTGCTGTGCGTTAGTAGACTTAAGTTAGCCGAAATTCGAAACAGTGTGCTTGTATGTGTTTGTGTCAACTGTGTCTGTGTTATCGCTTGCCATGCAAGTTGTTAAGGAAAAGCAGCTCCTCCCTATAAATGTCTAAGAAAACAATGTTTACTTTCTGTTTTTCTGTGTCTTTCTCACTTTGCACCTCAAAAGTGTTCCTGGAAAATACTTTCAAATCTATGCAGTGTATTCACCTGGTATTCATAGTGGGTCAGGTGTTAGTGTGTATAGCCTCCATGTCAGAGTGAGGTGTTGTGATTCGAATCACAAACAACCACGAACGCTGGCTGAACTTTGCCTCTGTAATTATGTCATCCGGCTGTAGGTAAATAAGGTGGTGCATTGCAGGAGGAAAACCATGTAAACAACAGGTCAGGGCGCAGGTGATCCCCATCAGGTGACAGTCAATGGAAGATAATAGGCTGAAGTAAATAGACTCATACTGTACATGTCACACAACAGTACAAATATATTTCATGTAGATTTTGAAAAGCATCAAATCAATACTTTATTTCCTCTGCATAGCACACTATCCTTATTTCAATGTATTCTCTAGAGATCTATAACTCCTCATCAATATCTGGTAAACAATTCATTCATTGCTGGTAAATGTTGCATGGATCCATTTTTTTAAACATGTTAATAAATTGTTTACTACACAATGGACCAGAGTTGAATCTGCATGTTAGAATACTCACACTTTATTTACTGAGGGACAGTTGGTCCTATATGTAACAGGTTGGCTCCAGTCAAATTTAATGAAATATAATTCGATTGATGGACTGGTTGATTAATTGTCCTATATGTGACCATGAGCACTGGTCAGGTAGTGCTTTGTTGTCTTAGCCATCGGGGATGTGGCACAGAGCTCAAGATTACAAGGCCCTGTGTGCCATAAACTCATATCAGGGTTCAGAGATAACGATAACTGCCATGTCATAAAAATATACCTATCACAACACTTCTCAGGCATCTCTGAAGCTTGGATTTTCCTCAATCTCTTCAAGCTTGTTTTCTATCACCTGGAACTGTGTGTGTATGTGTGTATGTGTCTGTGTGCACGTGTGTTTGTCTGTGTGTGTGTGTGTGTGTGTGTGTGTGTGTGTGTGTGTGTGTGTGTGTGTGTGTGTGTGTGTGTGTGTGTGTGTGTGTGTGTGTGTGTGTGTGTGTGTGTGTGTGTGTGTGTGTGTGTGTGTGTGTGTGTGTGTGTGTGTGTGTGTGTGTGTGTGTGTGTGTGTGTGTGTGTGTGAGGGTTGACATTCCTGGCATGACTATTCTAATGCTCAGATGTTTGTGACTGTAGCATATTTATCTGAATCATTTAATTATTGTTACGTGGAACAAATGTATTTTTAATGATTGATAATTTAGTGATTTCTGGTAAAGACCTTAATTGAATTATGATGCACACCCTTGTAGAAAATGCATTATTTTTGGTTAATAAAAAACAATTGACCTGTTCAGGTTTTATAATACAGTTATACATCAGGATATTATTTTTGACGATATATCGCAATATTATCATTATAATTTAAATGGTTCCAATATGTATTTAAAGCTTTGATTTAATTTCCTTCTTTGTAATTGCACAATAACTGCCCACACAAAACAATTTGTGCCTTACAGGTAATCCTCTCAGTGTTTACTGCTTCACAAGAGGGACACCTGTTCTTATTTACGGATACGTCACAAAAAAATGTTGTCGCACCGGTTAGTGAGGCATGTACTCTAGCATGTTATTGTGCAACCCCTGAACTTTTCAACACAGAATCCTACACACACTTTGTTCACCAAACTTAATCATCTAGAAATACATGTTTCACATTGTTCATATTAAGTCATTGCCTTTTACAATGCAATGCTCATATTACTTTTAAGAACTACATGATTAAAATATATGTCTGTAAAGTATAAGCTTCTCACTGTAATCAGTGCCTGGAATCTGGTTCAGGTTATTAATCTACCTACCACGGTGTTTACAAATACTACAGAAACAAGATCATCCACATGTATTGATCACATTTTTGCTAATACTGTAGGACTTTGTTCTAAAGCTATATCCGTACCCATTAGTTGCAGTGATCACAATATAGTGGCTATATCCAGGAAAGACAAAGTTCCGAAAGCTGGGCCTAAAATAGTATTTAAGAGATTATACAAAAGATTTTGCTTTGAGTTATGAGGATGATGTTAAAAATCTTTGTTGGTCTGATGTGATTAATAAGGAGCATCTAGACGCTGAACTTGATGAATTTATCAAATGTATTCTTCCAATTATTAATAAACATGCACATGTTAAGAAACTGACTGTTAGAACTGTTAAGGCTCCATGGATTGATGAGGAATTTGAAAACTGTATGGTTGAAAAAGATGGGGCAAAAGTAGTGGCTAATAAGTCTGGCTGCACATCTGACTGGCTGAATTACCGCAAATTGAGAAATGATGTGACTAAACAACAAAAATAATAATAAATTGTATTATGAAGCCAAGATCGATGATATAAAGAATGATGGAACCATTTGATGTTGCCAATTATTTTAATGATTACTTCATTGGCAAAGTGGGCAAACTTAGGCAGGACTTGTATTAAAAAACAAATAATGAAAAAAAAGCATTGCAAGACCAATTCATTCTGCTACCCAAGAGTGGTAAAGCAGCCTTTACTGGTTCTAACTGCAGACCTATCCGCTTGCTGCCAGCTCTGAGCAAACTGTTGGAAAAAATTGTGTTTGACCAAATACAATGCTATTGCTCTGTTAACAAATTAACAACAGACTTTCAGAATACTTATAGAGAAGGGCACTCAACATGTACTGCACTGACAAATCAAATCAAATCAAATTTCAAATTTATTTATATAGCCCTTCGTACATAAGCTGATATCTCAAAGTGCTGTACAGAAACCCAGCCTAAAACCCCAAACAGCAAACAATGCAGGTGTAAAAGCACGGTGGCTAGGAAAAACTCCCTAGAAAGGCCAAAACCTAGGAAGAAACCTAGAGAGGAACCGGGCTATGTGGGGTGGCCAGTCCTCTTCTGGCTGTGCCGGGTAGAGATTATAACAGAACATGACCAAGATGTTCAAATGTTCATAAATGACCAGCATGGTCAAATAATAATAAGGCAGAACAGTTGAAACTGGAGCAGCAGCACAGTCAGGTGGACTGGGGACAGCAAGGAGCCATCATGTCAGGTAGTCCTGGGGCACGGTCCTAGGGCTCAGGTCCTCCGAGAGAGAGAAAGAAAGAGAGAATTAGAGAGAGCATATGTGGGGTGGCCAGTCCTCTTCTGGCTGTGCCGGGTGGAGATTATAACAGAACGTGGCCAAGATGTTCAAATGTTCATAAATGACCAGCATGGTTGAATAATAGTAAGGCAGAACAGTTGAAACTGGAGCAGGAGCATGGCCAGGTGGACTGGGGACAGCAAGGAGTCCTCATGTCAGGTAGTCCTGGGACATGGTCCTAGGGCCCAGGCCAGTTGAAACTGGAGCAGCAGCATGGCCAGGTGGACTGGGGACAGCAAGGAGTCATCATGTCAGGTAGTCCTGGGGCATGGTCCTAGGGCTCAGGTCCTCCGAGAGAGAGAAAGAAAGAGAGAAGGAGAGAATTAGAGAACGCACACTTAGATTCACACAGGACACCTGAATAGGACAGGAGAAGTACTCCAGATAAACAAACTGACCCTAGCCCCCCGACACATAAACTACTGCAGCATAAATACTGGAGGCTGAGACAGGAGGGTTCAGGAGACACTGTGGCCCCATCCGAGGACACCCCCGGACAGGGCCAAACAGGAAGGATATAACCCCACCCACTTTGCCAAAGCACAGCCCCCACACCACTAGAGGGACACAAATGTCTGATTGGTTGAAAGAAATTGATAATAACAAGATTGTGTGAGCTGTCCTGTTTGATTTCAGTGCAGCCTTTGACATTATTGACCATAACCTGTTGTTGAGAAAACAATGTGTTATGGCTTTTAAACATCTTCCATATCTTGGGTTCAGAGCTATCTATCTAATAGAACAGAGAGTTTTCTTTAATGGAAGCTTCTCTAATGTCAAACATGTAACGTGAGGTGTACCGCAGGGCAGCTCTCTAGGCCCTCTACTCTTTTCTATTTTTCCAATGATCTGCCACTGGCAGTAAACAAAGCATGTGTGTCTATGTTTGCTGATGAGTCAACAACATACGCATCAGCAACCACAGCTAATGAAATCACTGAAACCCTTAACAAAAGGTTGCAGTCTGTTTTGGAAGGGGTGGCCTGTAGTAAACTGGTCCTGAACGTCTCTAAAACTAAGAACATTGTATTTGGTACAAATCATTCCCTAAGTTCTGTAACTCAGCTGTTGAACAAGTTGAGAATACTAAATTACTTGGTTTTACCGTAGATTGTACAAGTACGGGAAAAAGTACAAAAATGTATCCACTCACTACTGTAAGTCTTTCAGGAGAAGAGTGTCTGCTAATGACTAAAATGTAATTGTGAACTGTCATGGTTAAAACATAGATTCAATGGTTGTAAAGATAGGGAGAGGTCTGTCTGTAATAAAGAGATGCTCTGGTTTTATGACACCACACTCCAAAAAGCAAGTCCTGCAGGCTCTAGTTTTGTTTTATCTTGATTATGGTCCAGCCGTGTGGTCGAGTGCTGCAAGAAAATACGTAGTTAAGCTGCAGCTGCCCCAGAACAGAGCAGCATGCCTTGCTCGTCACTGTAATCAGAGGGCTAATATAAATACTATGCATGCCAAGTCTCTCTTGGCTAAGAGTTGAGTAGAGACTGACTGCATCACTTCTTCTTTTTATAAGAAATATTAATATGTTGAAAATTCCAAATTGTTTGCATAGTCAACTTACACACAGCTCTGACACACACATTTACCCCACCAGATATGCCACCAGAGGTCATTTCACAGTCCGCAAATCCAGAACAAATTTGAGAAAGTGTACAGTTTTTATTGAGCTATTATTGCATGGAACTCCCTACCATCTCTTATAGCTCAAATGAACAGCAAACCTGGTTTCAAAAAACAGATAAGCAACACCTCACGGCACAACGCCTTTCCCCTATTTGACCTAGATAGTTTATGTGTATGTATTGATATGTAGGCTATGTGTGCCATTTGTAAATTGATGTAGTTCTGTCCTTGAGCTGTTCTTGTTTATTAATGTTCTGTATTATGTCATGTTTTCTGTGGACCAACATTCCAAAATACCAAATACCAAACATAAAAAGTATGATATGTACTCGAATGTACTACTATGATGATGACTATTATGTAACAAATCAAAGTTTTTTGGTTGCGTACAAAGATTAGCAGATGTTACTGTTATGCAGGTGAATGAGGACCCAAAAGCGACTTGGCGAAAACAGAGTCTTTAATCCAGTTAAAGGAAATAGCAATACTCCTAGACAAATCGGAGCGGTAAATAAAGCATAAAAAACAATTCCACTCGTAATCACGAGAACTGACTGGAGACTCGATAATAAACTGCAGGTTGCCTCGGGAAGGCACTTGACCGTAGCAGACTCAGACACCTGCTCACCACGCAGCATCTGAGGGAAACACGACACGACAGGGCGATACAAAGACACAGCACGGTGAACAATATACAAGGATCCGACAGGGCAGAAACGGAAAACAAGGGGAGAAATAGGGACTCTAATCAGGGGAAAAGATAGGGAACAGGTGTGGGAAGACTAAATGATTGATTAGGGGAATAAGAACAGCTGGGAGCAGGAACGGAACGATAGAGAGAAGAGAGAGAGGGAGGGAGAGAGAAAAAGGGGAACGAACCTAAAAAGACCAGCAGGGGGAAAACGAACAGAAGGAAAAGCAAAATGACAAGACAATATAAGACAAAACATGACAGTACCCCCCCACTCACCGAGCGCCTCCTGGCGCACTCGAGGAGGAATCCTGGCGGCAACGGAGGAAATCATCAATCAGTGAACGGTCCAGCACGTCCCGAGACGGAACCCAACTCCTCTCCTCAGGACCGTAACCCTCCCAATCCACTAAGTATTGGTGACCCCGTCCCGAGAACGCATGTCCATGATCCTACGTACCTTGTAAATAGGTGCGCTCTCGACAAGGACGGGAGGGGGGAGGGAAGACGAACGGGGGTGCGAAGAAAGGGCTTGACACAGGAGACATGGAAGACAGGATGGACGCGACGAAGATGTCGCGGAAGAAGCAGTCGCACAGCGACAGGATTGACGACCTGGGAGACACGGAACGGACCAATGAACCGCGGAGTCAACTTACGAGAAGCTGTCGTAAGAGGAAGGTTGCGAGTGGAAAGCCACACTCTCTGGCCGCAACAATACCTTGGACTCTTAATCCTACGTTTATTGGCGGCTCTCACAGTCTGTGCCCTGTAACGGCAAAGTGCAGACCTCACCCTCCTCCAGGTGCGCTCACAACGTTGGACAAACGCTTGAGCGGAGGGAACGCTGGACTCGGCAAGCTGGGATGAGAACAGAGGAGGCTGGTAACCCAGACTACTCTGAAACGGAGATAACCCGGTAGCAGACGAAGGAAGCGAGTTGTGAGCGTATTCTGCCCAGGGGAGCTGTTCTGCCCAAGACGCAGGGTTTCTGAAAGAAAGGCTGCGTAGTATGCGACCAATCGTCTGATTGGCCCTCTCTGCTTGACCGTTAGACTGGGGATGAAACCCGGAAGAGAGACTGACGGACGCACCAATCAAACGACAGAACTCCCTCCAAAACTGTGACGTGAATTGCGGACCTCTGTCTGAAACGGCGTCTAACGGGAGGCCATGAATTCTGAACACATTCTCGATGATGATTTGTGCCGTCTCCTTAGCGGAAGGAAGTTTAGCGAGAGGAATGAAATGTGCCGCCTTAGAGAACCTATCGACAACCGTAAGAATCACAGTCTTCCCCGCAGACAAAGGCAGACCGGTAATGAAGTCTAGGGCGATGTGAGACCATGGTCGAGAAGGAATGGGGAGCGGTCTGAGACGACCGGCAGGAGGAGAGTTACCTGACTTAGTCTGCGCGCAGTCCGAACAAGCAGCCACGAAACGGCGCGTGTCACGCTCCTGAGTCGGCCACCAAAAGCGCTGGCGAATAGAAGCAAGAGTGCCTCGAACACCGGGATGACCAGCTAACTTGGCAGAGTGAGCCCACTGAAGAACAGCCAGACGAGTGGAAACAGGAACGAAAAGAAGGTTACTAGGACAAGCGCGCGCGACGCAGTGTGCGTGAGTGCTTGCTTAACCTGTCTTTCAATTCCCCAGACTGTCAACCCGACAACACGCCCATAAGGAAGAATCCCCTCGGGATCAGTAGAAGCCACTGAAGAACTAAAAAGACGGGATAAGGCATCAGGCTTGGTGTTCTTGCTACCCGGACGGTAAGAAATCACAAACTCGAAACGAGCGAAAAATAACGCCCAACGAGCTTGACGAGCATTAAGTCGTTTGGCAGAACGGATGTACTCAAGGTTCTTATGGTCTGTCCAAACGACAAAAGGAACGGTCGCCCCCTCCAACCATTGTCGCCATTCGCCTAGGGCTAAGCGGATGGCGAGCAGTTCGCGATTACCCACATCATAGTTGCGTTCAGATGGCGACAGGCGATGAGAAAAATAAGCGCAAGGATGAACCTTATCGTCAGACTGGAAGCGCTGGGATAGAATGGCTCCCACGCCTACCTCTGAAGCGTCAACCTCGACAATGAATTGTCTAGTGACGTCAGGAGTAACGAGGATAGGAGCGGACGTAAAACGTTCTTTTAGAAGATCAAAAGCTCCCTGGGCGGAACCGGACCACTTAAAACACGTCTTGACAGAAGTAAGAGCTGTGAGAGGGGCAGCAACTTGACCGAAATTACGAATGAAACGCCGATAGAAATTAGCGAAACCTAGAAAGCGCTGCAACTCGACACGTGACCTTGGAACGGGCCACTCACTGACAGCTTGGACCTTAGCGGAATCCATCTGAATGCCTTCAGCGGAAATAACGGAACCGAGAAAAGTAACAGAGGAGACATGAAAAGAGCACTTCTCAGCCTTCACGTAGAGACAATTCTCTAAAAGGCGCTGGAGAACACGTCGAACGTGCTGAACATGAATCTCGAGTGACGGTGAAAAAATCAGGATATCGTCAAGGTAGACAAAAACAAAGATGTTCAGCATGTCTCTCAGAACATCATTAACTAATGCCTGAAAAACAGCTGGCGCATTGGCGAGACCAAACGGCAGAACCCGGTACTCAAAATGCCCTAACGGAGTGTTAAACGCCGTTTTCCACTCGTCCCCCTCTCTGATGCGCACGAGATGGTAAGCGTTACGAAGGTCCAACTTAGTAAAGCACCTGGCTCCCTGCAGAATCTCGAAGGCTGATGACATAAGGGGAAGCGGATAACGATTCTTAACCGTTATGTCATTCAGCCCTCGATAATCCACGCAGAGGCGCAGAGTACCGTCCTTTTTCTTAACAAAAAAAACCCCGCCCCGGCCGGAGAGGAAGAAGGCACTATGGTACCGGCGTCAAGAGACACAGACAAATAATCCTCGAGAGCCTTACGTTCGGGAGCCGACAGAGAGTATAGTCTACCCCGAGGAGGAGTGGTCCCCGGAAGGAGATCAATACTACAATCATACGACCGGTGAGGAGGAAGGGAGTTGGCTCGGGACCGACTGAAGACCGTGCGCAGATCATGATATTCCTCCGGCACTCCTGTCAAATCGCCAGGTTCCTCCTGAGAAGTGGGGACAGAAGAAATGGGAGGGATGGCAGACATTAAACACTTCACATGACAAGAAACGTTCCAGGATAGGATAGAATTACTAGACCAATTAATAGAAGGATTATGACATACTAGCCAGGGATGACCCAAAACAACAGGTGTAAAAGGTGAATGAAAAATCAAAAAAGAAATAGTCTCACTGTGGTTACCAGATACTGTGAGGGTTAAAGGTAGTGTCTCAAATCTGATACAGGGAAGATGACTACCATCTAAGGCGAACATGGGCGTAGGCTTGTCTAACTGTCTGAAAGGAATGTCATGTTTCCGAGCCCATGCTTCGTCCATGAAACAACCCTCAGCCCCAGAGTCTATCAAGGCACTGCATGTAGCACCCGAACCGGTCCAGCGTAGATGGACCGACATAGTAGTACAGGATCTAGATGGAGAGACCTGAGTAGTAGCGCTCACCAGTAGCCCTCCGATTACTGATGAGCTCTGGCTTTTACTGGACATGAATTGACAAAATGTCCATCAAATCCGCAATAGAGGCACAGGCGGTTGGTGATCCTCCGTTCCCTCTCCTTAGTCGAGATGCGAATACCTCCCAGCTGCATGGGCTCAGTCTCTGAGCCAGAGGAGGGAGATGGTTGCGATGCGGAGCAGGGAAACACCGTTGACGCGAGCTCTCTTCCACGAGCTTGGTGACGAAGATCTACCCGTCGTTCTATGCGGATGGCGAGAGCAATCAAAGAGTCCACACTGGAAGGAACCTCCCGGGAGAGAATCTCATCTTTAACCACTGCGTGGAGTCCCTCCAGAAAACGAGCGAGCAGCGCCGGCTCGTTCCAGTCACTAGAGGCAGCAAGAGTGCGAAACTCTATAGAGTAATCCGTTATGGATCGATCACCTTGGCATAGGGAAGCCAGGGCCCTAGAAGCCTCCCTACCAAAAACTGAACGGTCAAAAACCCGAATCATCTCCTCTTTAAAGTTCTGGTAATTGTTTGAACAATCAGCCCTTGCCTCCCAGATAGCTGTGCCCCACTCTCGAGCCCGGCCAGTAAGGAGTGAAATGACGTAAGCAACCCGAGCTCTCTCTCTAGAGTATGTGTTGGGTTGGAGAGAGAACACAATATCACACTGGGTGAGAAAGGAGCGGCACTCCTTGGGCTGCCCGGAGTAGCAAGGTGGGTTATTAACCCTAGGTTCCGGAGGCTCGGCAGACCAGGAAGTAACAGGTGGCACGAGACGAAGACTCTGGAACTGTCCAGAGAGGTCGGAAACCTGAACGGCCAGGTTCTCCATGGCATGACGAGCAGCAGACAATTCCTGCTCGTGTCTGCCGAGCATGGCTCCTTGGATCTCGACGGCAGTGTTACGAGCGTCTGTAGTCGCTGGGTCCATTCTTTGGTCGGATCCTACTGTTATGCAGGTGAATGAGGACCCAAAAGCGACTTGGCGAAAACAGAGTCTTTAATCCAGTTAAAGGAAATAGCAATACTCCTAGACAAATCGGAGCGGTAAATAAAGCATAAAAAACAATTCCACTCGTAATCACGAGAACTGACTGGAGACTCGATAATAAACTGCAGGTTGCCTCGGGAAGGCACTTGACCGTAGCAGACTCAGACACCTGCTCACCACGCAGCATCTGAGGGAAACACGACACGACAGGGCGATACAAAGACACAGCACGGTGAACAATATACAAGGATCCGACAGGGCAGAAACGGAAAACAAGGGGAGAAATAGGGACTCTAATCAGGGGAAAAGATAGGGAACAGGTGGAAAACATTAATGAAAATTACAACTAAACCTAATCAGAAGACTAAATGATTGATTAGGGGAATAGGAACAGCTGGGAGCAGGAACGGAACGATAGAGAGAAGAGAGAGAGGGAGGGAGAGAGAAAAAGGGGAACGAACCTAAAAAGACCAGCAGGGGGAAAACGAACAGAAGGAAAAGCAAAATGACAAGACAATATAAGACAAAACATGACAGTTACAGCAGGTGTAGCGAAATGCATGTTTTTCCAGCTCCTACAGTGCTGTAATACAATATCAATACAATACTCATTATATTTCATAGTAAACTTATATTGGTGTGTGTATATCAGTGGTTGTGTGGTGAAAGATGTTTACAAACAAAATAAATGCACAATGAAAGGTTTTTAATTTAAGACAGACTGCATTACACGTTTTTAAAATTCACCATATACTTGTGAATATAGTACCAAAGTAATAAAAAACATACATCTCAGTGAGGCATGTTTGTGGGAATAGACCTCTAAGGTATGAGGTAATCTCTTGGTGTCCTGAGCCAAGTTTCTGTTTACCTCATCCATCGTTTATATCACTTTATAAAACGTGTTTATCTCCTCCTCCCTCTTTTCTTTCTTGTCGTTCTTTTCTTCCCTTTTCTTTCCACTCCACTTTTTGAGTTTTAAAACATTGGAAACATTAATGAAAATTACAACTAAACCTAATCAAGGACTGAGTAATGTTTCGAGAGTGTTAGGCAACTGGCTATGGCAGTAATGTTTTCAAACGTGTTAGGTTACTATCTATGGCAGTAATGTTTTCAAACGTGTTAGGTTACTGTCTATGACAGGAATGTTTTCAAACGTGTTAGGTTACTATCTATGGCAGTAATGTTTTCAAACGTGTTAGGTTACTATCTATGGCAGTAATGTTTTCAAACGTGTTAGGTTACTGTCTATGGCAGTAATGTTTCTAGAGTGTTAGGCAACTGGCTATGGCAGTAATGTTTTCAAACGTGTTAGGTTACTGTCTAGGACAGGAATGTTTTCAAACGTGTTAGGTTACTGTCTATGGCAGTAATGTTTTCAAACGTGTTAGGTTACTATCTATGGCAGTAATGTTTTCAAACGTGTTAGTTTCATGGTAGCGCCCGAACCGGTCACAGGTGAAAGAGACCGAAACAGAGTTTATTAATGTTCAAAACGGAATAACTGGATTTGTAGAGGAAACAACTGAGAAGCGACAGACCGTATCTATGGCAGTAATGTTTTCAAACGTGTTAGGTTACTGTCTATGGCAGTAATGTTTCTAGAGTGTTAGGTTACTGTCTATGGCAGTAATGTTTCTAGAGTGTTAGGTTACTGTCTATGGCAGTAATGTTTTCTAACGCTTTAGGTTACTGTCTATGGAAGTAATGTTTTCTAGTGTGTTAGGTTACTATCTATGGCAGTAATGTTTTCTAGCGTGTTAGTTTACTATCTATGGCAGTAATGTTTTCTAACGTGTTAGTTTCCTGTCTATGGTAGTTTTCAAACGTGTTAGTTTCCTGTCTATGGCAGTTTTCAAACATGTTAGTTTCCTGTCTATGGCAGTTTTCAAACGTGTTAGGTTACTGCCTATGACTGTAATGCTTTCTAGCTGTTAGGTTACTATCTATGGCTGTGATGTTTTCTAGCGTGTTAGGTTACTATCTATGGAAGTAATGTTTTCAAGCGTGTTAGGTTACTGTCTATGGCAGTAATGTTTTATAGCGTGTTAGGTTACTGTCTGGCAGTAATGTTTTCTAGCGTGTTAGGTTACTGTCTATGGCAGTAATGTTTTCTAGCATGTTAGGTTACTGTCTATCGAAGTAATGTTTTCAAGCGTGTTAGGTTACTGTCTATGGCAGTAATGTTTCCAAGCATGTTAGGTTACTGTGTGTGAGTTTTCTGTGAACTCTTCCACCCCTCTCCATCTCTCTGTCTGCCATCTGCAAATACTGAAGTGTCTCAATACCAAGGGAACCCACCTAATCAGCCCATTCAGATTCTTCACTTCTCCAGCAATATTTGAACATGCATGTTGCTCTGCCTGTCTGTGTATTTGTGTGTGTGTTAATGTAAATTACTGTGATGGAACATTTTGTATGTGTGTTCTTTTTCATCTGATGACCTGGTATACATGGATCCTTCATTTCTTTGTGTTCAATTATTGTGCCTGCATACACATTAGAGTTTGTGTGGTGATTGTATACTTTAGTGATTGTGTGTGCCTGGGTGTACATGTGCAGGTGCACAGGACTATTTCTCAACAGGCAATTGAACTGGTTGAGTGTCAACAGCTTTAAGCCATCTACTGATAGCAGTGACCCAGCTCAGGCTTCTCCCAGCGCTTAACCTAGGTGGGGTAGTGATAACATGGTTCTCATTGGGAAATGTACACATAAGAACATAATTACAATCTAATGGGTTTCCAATGACCAAATGTGTATACATTGCACAAAGTCCATGGTCCAAATTGAGCTGAACAGAACTCCTACAGTACACTGTGCTTGACTTTAACTTGTACACCTTGGATGTAGTTGGTGGTTCAGTATATAATAATTTCTGATCCTTGTTTTTTACATGTTTATTACTCTCATGCAACCTCACAATGCGGGTTGCACATGTATGCAAATGCTGGGCTATAGCAAAGATGTGCAACCCTGTGGGTGTCCAGGACCAGGATAGAAGAGCACTGGTCTAATGTAGCACGCTGCTAAATTAGTGTTCAGGAATGTCCCTTGACCCTCTAACAAGGTAGAGTCAGTGTGCACTGTCTGGCTCTGTGTGTGTTCACATTCCTCCATACTAGAGTCAGCACCTGTGACCCCCCCCCACATACACCCTCTCTCTTTCTCTAACATCCATTCACAGGGAAATATTGTGATGAGCCTTAAGAAACTATCATTTCTCTCTGAACCTAACACTATTTGAAACCCCGTCCTTCGTCTCTCTCTCTCTCTCTCTCTCTCTCTCTCTCTCTCTCTCTCTCTCTCTCTCTCTCTCTCTCTCTCTCTCTCTCTCTCTCTCTCTCTCTCTCTCTCTCTCTCTCTCTCTCTCTCTCTCTCTCTCTCTCTCTCTCTCTCTCTCTCTCTCTCTTGCTCTCTCTCTCTCTCTCTCTCTCTCTCTCTCTCTCTCTCTCTCTCTTGCTCTCTTTCCTTCACAAACACAATAAAGTGTCTATTATCTCTGCTTTACTGCTTTATGATGTCTGGGCCTGCTCATTGGACTGTTCACACACTATGCTACTCTCTCCAGAATCACCTGCTAGCTTTTACTGATTGTTATTTCCTGTGTGAAGCGAATTAACTAGTACATGTTAACACACTCCTAGCACATGTCTGTGTGACTCCTCACAGTCGCCAGATTTAATGCTGAACATTTATTTCAGATAATTGTGAGAGCACAGGAACACAGCACATAGACAACATGTAAAAAGTGCAAATGAACTTGACAACATGGTCTATTTACAGTACCTCATGTTAGTTAAAGTTCAATGTCCCATCAAACCCAACACAGTATATCTTGTTCTTAGAGACATATCTGTCTGTGAATCTGTGAATAAATAACTTATTGATATATATGGAAAAATATTAATGGAACAGCAACAGCAACTACAATTAAAAAACACATGTTATTATCCAGTTAGCCTCTCTTCCTTCCTCTCTCCCTCTTTCACTTTTTCTCTCTCTCTCTTTGGACATCTGGCTAAGATTTGATTAGCAAAACAGTCTCAGTTGCAATGACATTGAAAGGGAAAAGGACTGGACTCCTACAGTCCACAATTAACAAGGCCTTGTAGGTCTGCCCCAGAGACAGTCAGTCACTGTATTATATGTAGCACTAGCCTAAAGGGAATGAGAAGGAAACGTGAACAAGTTATTTATTATTCCTAGCACTAACATGTATTAGTCATAGTCAGATTTGACTGTAAGTTGTGACCTGATGTGTTACATCAAAACTACACAAAATGTGTCAGTACAACAACAACATAGGCTAGAGTTAAAAATTGAAATCCTTAAAACTGAAGAACTGTCTTTACCCATCTTTCCCCCAGTGATATGCTCCGGCACCCAAAATGCACTAAGCGTGACAGGAAGTTCACAGACGCAGTACACGCTAATGAAGGAGATGTACAGTGGCTGTGAGATCGTCATGGGTAACCTGGAGATCACCATGATGGAACACTGGAGGGACTTCACCTTTCTTCAGGTGAGGGGATGAACAGGTGGATGAATGGCAACAGGTGTGTATGTGTGTGTCTTGCACCAGGAGAATGTATCATCTACTCCAGTCAATAGAAGTCTATATATATAGTGCCAACACTAAACACACAATCAGACATGTCAGGCCACACTTCCCTCTGGGGCACAGAGAACAACACAGATATTTTATCATTGTGTGTCTCTTGTGGATGATGTCACTGTCTCCTGTACACAATGAGTCCTCTTACATTCCCCTGTGAATCCTTTATCACTGTGACGCGGCCATGGTAACTGATCACACAGCCATGGTAACTTAACACAAAACCCATGAAAACCAGTTAGTTATCTGTAAACAGAGCCATATACTGTATATGCCTCTGCCTGTAACTAGTTTATCTGTCATGGCACAGGTATAGGATCTTAATTTGAGCCAGTTTGGTACAGCAGGAAAATGATCCTGCAGCAACAGGAAGTGTAAAATATTATGTGGATTATAATTAATGGACATTTCTTTGTAGGAGTTGATACATTCAAAAGCCTTTTTAAACCTCAAATACACTACAAGTTCTCCTGCAACAGGGTGATCAAATTAAGATCCCACATCTGTACTGTAGTTACCTAATGTTACGGCTGTCATGGTAACAATTGATGAGTGAGAGAGTAAGAGGGCTGTTGTGATGTTGTAGTCAAAGTTGTTGAATTTTAGAATTAAGATGTCAGGCTACCATACAGTACATGATCCGCTACATCAGGTATTCCCAAACTGGGGCACGCGTATGCAATGCTGTCGGAGATACACCAAATAAAAATGTGATTCATATTTTAAAAAATATGTATATAAAAATATATATATAATTCTTCACATTTTCAAACAGTACATTTATATTTTCCAATGGGGCTATACATTTCGGTGAGGTTTTTTTCTCGCCTGAGTAGCCTCGTTTCACTGCCAAGAATAAAAATCAACCATCTAGTGTTCAGTGAAATAACAACACAATGTCAAATACAGGTAGCCTAGTCAAATAATAAACAGCCAATCACATTAACCGTTACTCTCTCGCGGGAAACCTTCACTCTTGCGCAGGCATTTAGAAACGAAACATGACAATTTAAAAAATAAGCCACATGAGTTTTTTGAGCGAGAATAAAGCCTTTTGAGTAGTAAGACATGTATAACAGCAACAGATACCATTAATAAGAAGGGGCTAGAAGCGTCTTATATGGTGAGCTACCAAGTCCCTAGGACAGGAAAGCCCCATACTATTGTGGAGGACTTCATTTTTCTTGTTGCCGCAGATATGGCTGGCACAATGCTTGGGGAAAAGGCCAAAAAACTATACAGACAATGCCATCAAACAACACTTCGCATACAAGCCAGTAAATGATATGCTCCTCTTTAATTTTTAAGTGCCACCACTTCACCCAAATAGCTGTACGTTTCTTTTGCCTCTGGGTCAATTAAGGAAGACATCTTCTTCTGCAAACCACTGCAAACCAGGACAACATGAGAGGATATTTTTAAAATACTGGACAGCTTTGTGACATCAAATGGACTTTGGTGGTCAAGATGTGTTGGTATCTAGACTGATGGCGCAAAAGCCATGACAGGGAGACATAGTGGAGTGGTAACTCGCATGCAAGCAGTTGCTCCCGGCGCCACTTGGGTACACTACAGCATCCACCGAGAGGCTCTTGCTGCCAAAGGAATGCCTGACAGCTTGAAAGATGTTTTGGACACTACAGTGAAAATTATTAACTTTGTTAAAGCAAGGCCCCTGAACTCTTTCTCAACCATGTAACGCTTTTACATATGACAGAAGTGCCTGGTTATCAAGGGGCAAAGTATTGACATGTTGTTTTTTTTATCAAGAGATGAGCTAAAACTTTTCTCACTGACCATAATTTTCACTTGTCTGACCGCTTGCATGATGAGAGTTTCTCACACGACTGGCCTATCTGAGTGATGTTTTTTCTCGCCTGAATGATCTGAATCTAGGATTACAGGGACTCTCCTCAATTTAATTCAATGTGCGGGACAAAATTGAGGCTCGGATTAAGAAGTTGGAGCTGTTTTCTGTCTGCATTAACAAGGACAACACACAGGTCTTTCCATCATTGTATGATTTTTTTGTGCGCAAATTAATTCAAGCTTACGCACAATGTCAAATGTGATATAGCGAAGCACCTGAGTGAGCTGGGTGCACAATTACGCAGGTACTTCCCTGAAACGGACGACACAAACAACTGGATTTGTTATCCCTGTCATGCCCTGCCTCCAGTCCACTTACCGATATCTAAACACGAGAGCCTCATCGAAATTGCAACAAGCAGTTACGGGACTATAAAAAGTTTGGGAACCACTGCGCTACATAAATGTTCTTTACTCCGCATACTAGAGGGATACTTGCATGCAGGCTTTTTTTCCCAGCCCAGTTCTAACACACCTGATTGAGCAAATCAAGGTCTTGATGTGTAGTTGATTCAATTGAATCAGGTGACAAATGCCTGCTCACACTGCAGCTCTCCAAGATCAACAATGAGGAACATCTCAGTATCCTGTTTCCGTCTACAGTTCACCTTTTTCTTTCCGCTTTCTCTTTTCCTCTTTCCTTCTTCCCTGACCTCTTCTCCCCCATAGTCTATTAGAGAAGTGACGGGCTACATCCTCATTGCCATTAACCAGTTCAGCCGGCTCCCGCTGGACCAGCTCCGTGTCATAAGAGGCACCACTCTGTACGAGGATCGCTTTGCTCTGGCTGTCCTCGTCAACTACCAAAAGGACGGCCAACACGGACTGAAGGAGCTGGGCCTCACACACCTCACAGGTACGCACGCACGCACGCACGCACGCACGCACGCACGCACGCACGCACGCACGCACACACACACACACACACACACACACACACACACACACACACACACACACATTTTTTTATTGTGATGAAGATAAGTCTTTAAGTGATACACATCATCATCATGAACAGCAACATGGTTATCATGGTCCACATGCCAACTACCATATGAACTTCAGTAGCAGGATTGGGGTTAATTCCAGTCAATCCAGGAAGTACAATGAAATTCAAATTTCAATTCCCAACTGTAGCATGAGAGATGAGAGGAGGCACTGCGGAGAGAGAAATACAAATTTGTGACCGTTTTGATTTGGTTACTCACCAACGTGTTCTGGTCTGTTAAACTAATTGTTCGTCTTCCTTTGTGTGTGTGTGTATGTGTGTGTGTGTTCCAAAGAGATACTGGAGGGAGGGGTGCAGATCATTCAGAATAAGTTCCTGAGCTATACCCCTCAGGTGAACTGGTTGGACATAGTGAAGGATGGAGACTCTGAAGTCATCATCAACGAGAACGGGCCTGAACGTGAGTATAGCAGGAGGTAGATGGTAGTACATGACATGTATTCAGATTAGTGCTAGGACTGCTACTATATACACTACTGTTCAAAAGTTTGGGGTCACTTAAAAATGTCCTTGTTTTTGAAAGAAAATACAGTGTAGTCATTGTTAATGTTGTAAATAACTATTGTTGCTGGAAATGGCAGATTATTTTATGGAATATCTATATAGGCATACAGAGGCCCATTATCAGCAACCATCACTCCTGTGTTCCAATGGCACGTTGTGTTAGCTAATCCAAGTTTATCATTTTAAAAGACTAATTGATCGTTAGAAAACCATTTTTCAATTATGTTAGCACAGCTGAAAACTGTTGTGCTGATTAAAGAAGCAATAAAACTGGCCTTCTTTAGACTAGTTGAGTATCTGTAGCATCAGCATTTGTGGGTTCGATTACAGGCTCAAAATGGCCAGAAACAATGAACTTTCTTCTGAAACACGTCAGTCTATTCTTGTTCTGAGAAATGAAGGCTATTCCATGCAAGAAATTGCCAAGAAACTGAAGATCTGGTACAAAGCTGTGTACTACTCACTGCACAGAACAGCGCAAACTGACTCTAACCAGAATAGAAAGAGGAGTGGGAGACCCCGGTGCACAACTGAGCAAGAGGACTAGTACATCAGAGTGTCTAGGTTGAGAAACAGACACCTCACAAGTCCTCAACTGGCAGCTTCATTATATAGTAACCGTAAAACACCAGTCTCAATGTCAACAGTGAAGAGGCGACTCCGGGATGCTGGCCGTCTTCTATGTTTTTGTGTGATGTAGTTTCTACATTTTCTAAAATGTCTAACATGTTTTTCAGAGCCGTGTGATGAGGCATGCGGCGGTCCATGTTGGGGGCCCAGGAATGACACCTGCCAGAGCTGTGAGTCACTTTTGACCCCTGGCTCTCATTTTCTGACAACACTAGATAGCTTCGCTTCCTACAACCCAGCTCAGTCAGTTTGCTTGGCTCAAAGTTCTCTCTATCTATCTCTCTGCCCCCCCAGTGACGAAGACAGTGTGTGCCCCTCAGTGTAATGGCCGCTGCTTTGGGAGGAGTCCTAGTGAATGCTGTCATATGGAGTGTGCAGGAGGTTGCACCGGACCCCTGGACACCGACTGCTTTGTGAGTTTGCTATACACACAAACACACCGCAAAGAAGTCTTAAAAGTAGCTGTGATAGTCATTGCATAGAAATTTGTGGGTTAAAACTATACTACTAAGCAATGCATACAGTATCATATAACTGTGTTTTTTCTCTATCCAGGCCTGCCGTAACTTCAACAACTCAGGCTCCTGTGTGCCCCAGTGTCCCCAGACTCTCATCTACAACAAGCACACCTTCAAACTGGAGCCCAACCCCAGCGCCAAGTACCAGTACAGTTCCATCTGTGTGGCCCAGTGCCCCAGTGAGTCCACACACAGCATGCTCTCCCCACTTCTCCTCACCAGTCAACTCCTGGTCATGACCATCATGTCTCACTCATTATCCTCATTCAATCTATCAATTTTCTAGCAGGGTCCAATCTTCCTGTGGATTTCCCTGTGGATTGTAATGATTTGGTTTTCTCCCTTTACCTGTCCCTCTGCCCCACTCTTTCTCTCTCACATTACATTCCTCCTCAGCTAATTTTGTGGTGGACGGGAGCTCGTGTGTGAGCAGCTGCCCTTCTTATAAGACGGAGATGGAGAAGAAAGGAGTGAAGAGGTGTGAGCCCTGTGGAGGCCTCTGTCCCAAAGGTACCCGGCTGTCCAGTGCCCACACATACACCCTTCAACTATCATTGCTTTATAGAGAGTCTTCTACTCCAGCAACCTGCCCTTTTCTCTTCTCCTTTCTCCTCTCCTCAAATCTCTAGCTTGTCAAGGAACAGGCACAGCCTCCAGGCAGACAGTGGACTCTCAGAACATTGACAGTTTCATCAACTGCACCAAGATCCAGGGTAGCCTTCACTTCCTGGTCACCGGGATTAAAGGGTGAGTGACAGCAGCAATATTCTATCACAATGGCATGGCATGGGGTAGTCTAGCTGCCTCTGGAGCACATGTATGATGTATTGCTACCAGCTCAGGTTCCAATCTGGCCCAATGTTTTTACAGCACTCTCTCTCCTACCTTTCAGCTCTATCTCTTTCTATCCAATAAACATACAAAATACTTAAATATATACAGTACCAGTAAATCTACTCATTCAAAGTTTTTTATTTATTTTTACTATTTTCTACAATGTAGAATAGTAGTGAAGACATCAAAACAATGAAATAACACATGGAATCATGTAGTAACCAAAAAAGTGTTAAATTGCCTTGATGACAGCTTTGCACACTCTTGGCATTCTCTCAACCAACTTCATGAGGTAGTTATTTGGAATATAATATATATAATAATATATGCCATTTAGCAGACGCTTTTATCCAAAGCGACTTACAGTCATGTGTGCATACATTCTACGTATGGGTGGTCCCAGGAATCGAACCCACTACCCTGGCGTTACAAGCGCCATGCTCTACCAACTGAGCTACAGAAGGACCACACATTTCAATTAACAGGTGTGCCTTGTTATTAAAAGTTAATTTGTGGAATTTCTTTCCTTCTTCATGCATTTGAGGCAAACAAATAAAAATCAAATCCAATTGTATGTGTCACATGCACCGAATACAACAGGCACAGTGAAATGCTTACCTACAAGACCTTAACCGGGCAATGCAGTTGTAAGAAAATTCCCGAAGAATAACTAATAATTAAAGAGCAGCAGTAAATAACAATAGTAGGGCTATATACAGGGGTACAGGTACAGAGTCAATGTGCAGGGACACCGGTGTCGAGGTAACTAAGTTAATCTGTACATGTAGGTAAAGTTATTAAAGTGACTAGATAATAACTGAAAGTAGCAGCAGCATAGAGGGTGGGGGCAATGCAAATAGCCTGGGTAGCCATTTGATTAATGTTCAGGCTTGGGGGTAGAAGCTGTTTAGAAGCTTCTTGGACCTAGACTTGGTGCTCCGGTACTGCTTGCCGTGCGGTAGCAAAGAGAAAAGTCTATGACTAGGGAGGCTGGAGTCTTTGACAATTTTTAGGGCCTTCCTCTGACACCGCCTGGTATAGAGATCCTGGATGGCAGAAAGCTTGGCCCCTGTGATGTACTGGGCCATACGCACTACCCTTTGTAGGGCCTTGCGGTTGGAGGCCGAGCAGTTACCATACCAGGCAATGATGCATTCCATCAGAATGCTCTCGATGGTGCAGCTGTAAAACCTTTTGAGGATCTGAGGACCCATTCCAAATCTTTTCAGTCTCCTGAGGGGGAATAGGTTTTGTCGTTCCCTCTTCACGACTGTCTTGGTGTGCTTGGACCATGTTAGTTTGTTGGTGATGTGGACGCCAAGGAACTTGACGCTCGCAACCTGCTTCACTACAGCCCCGTCGATGATAATGGGGATGTGTTAGGTCCTCCTTTTCCTGTAGTACACAATCATCTCTTTTGTCTGGATCATATTTAGGGAGAGGTTGTTGTCCTTGCACCACATGGTCAGGTCTCTGACCTCCTCCCTATAGGCTGTCTCATCATTGTCGGTGATCCGGCCTACCACTGTTGTGTCATCTGCATACTTAATGATGGTGTTGGAGTCAAGTCCACGATCCAGTTGCAGAGGGAGGTGTTTAGTCCCAGGGTCCTTGGCTTAGTGATGAGCTTTGACGGCACTATGGTGTTGACTGCTAAGTTGTAGTCAATGAATAGCGTTATCACATAGGTGTTCCTTTTGTCCAGGTCGGAAAGGGCAGTGTAGAGTGCAATAGAGATTGCATCATCTGTGGATCTGTTGGGGCGGTATGCAAATTGGAGTCGGTCTAGGGTTTCTGGGATTAATTGTCATGTTTTGTCTTATATTGTCTTGTCATTTTGCTTTTCCTTCTGTTCGTTTTCCCCCTGCTGGTCTTTTTAGGTTCGTTCCCCTTTTTCTCTCTCCCTTCCTCTCTCTCTTCTCTCTATCGTTCCTGCTCCCAGCTGTTCCTATTCCCCTAATCAATCATTTAGTCTTCCCACACCTGTTCCCTATCTTTTCCCCTGATTAGAGTCCCTATTTCTCCCCTTGTTTTCCGTTTCTGTCCTGTCGGATCCTTGTATATTGTTCACCGTGCTGTGTCTTTGTATCGCCCTGTCGTGTCGTGTTTCCCTCAGATGCTGCGTGGTGAGCAGGTGTCTGAGTCTGCTACGGTCAAGTGCCTTCCCGAGGCAACCTGCAGTTTATTACCGAGTCTCCAGTCAGTTCTCGTGATTACGAGTGAAATTGTTTTTTTGCTTTATTTACCGCTCCGATTTGTCTAGGAGTATTGCTATTTCCTTAAACTGGATTAAAGACTCTGTTTTCGCCAAGTCGCTTTTGGGTCCTCATTCACCTGCATAACAGAAGGATCCGACCAAAGAATGGACCCAGCGACTACAGACGCTCGTACACTGCCGTCGAGATCCAAAGAGCCATGCTCGGCAGACACGAGCAGGAATTGTCTGCTGCTCGTCATGCCATGGAGAACCTGGCCGCTCAGGTTTCCGACCTCTCTGGACAGTTCCAGAGTCTTCGTCTCGTGCCACCTGTTACTTCCTGGTCTGTCGAGCCTCCGGAACCTAGGGTTAATAACCCACCTTGCTACGCCGGGCAGCCCAAGGAGTGCCGCTCCTTTCTCACCCAGTGTGATATTGTGTTCTCTCTCCAACCCAACACATACTCTAGAGAGAGAGCTCGGGTTGCTTACGTCATTTCACTCCTTACTGGCCGGGCTCGAGAGTGGGGCACAGCTATCTGGGAGGCAAGGGCTGATTGTTCAAACAATTACCAGAACTTTAAAGAGGAGATGATTCGGGTTTTTGACCGTTCAGTTTTTGGTAGGGAGGCTTCTAGGGCCCTGGCTTCCCTATGCCAAGGTGATCGATCCATAACGGATTACTCTATAGAGTTTCGCACTCTTGCTGCCTCTAGTGACTGGAACGAGCCGGCGCTGCTCGCTCGTTTTCTGGAGGGACTCCACGCAGTGGTCAAAGATGAGATTCTCTCCCGGGAGGTTCCTTCCAGTGTGGACTCTTTGATTGCTCTCGCCATCCGCATAGAACGACGGGTAGATCTTCGTCACCAAGCTCGTGGAAGAGAGCTCGCGTCAACGGTGTTTCCCTGCTCCGCATCGCAACCATCTCCCTCCTCTGGCTCAGAGACTGAGCCCATGCAGCTGGGAGGTATTCGCATCTCGACTAAGGAGAGGGAACGGAGGATCACCAACCGCCTGTGTCTCTATTGCGGATTTGATGGACATTTTGTCAATTCATGTCCAGTAAAAGCCAGAGCTCATCAGTAAGCGGAGGGCTACTGGTGAGCGCTACTACTCAGGTCTCTCCATCTAGATCCTGTACTACTATGTCGGTCCATCTACGCTGGACCGGTTCGGGTGCTACATGCAGTGCCTTGATAGACTCTGGGGCTGAGGGTTGTTTCATGGATGAAGCATGGGCTCGGAAACATGACATTCCTTTCAGACAGTTAGACAAGCCTACGCCCATGTTCGCCTTAGATGGTAGTCATCTTCCCAGTATCAGATTTGAGACACTACCTTTAACCCTCACAGTATCTGGTAACCACAGTGAGACTATTTCTTTTTTGATTTTTCGTTCACCTTTTACACCTGTTGTTTTGGGTCATCCCTGGCTAGTATGTCATAATCCTTCTATTAATTGGTCTAGTAATTCTATCCTATCCTGGAACGTTTCTTGTCATGTGAAGTGTTTAATGTCTGCCATCCCTCCCATTTCTTCTGTCCCCACTTCTCAGGAGGAACCTGGCGATTTGACAGGAGTGCCGGAGGAATATCATGATCTGCGCACGGTCTTCAGTCGGTCCCGAGCCAACTCCCTTCCTCCTCACCGGTCGTATGATTGTAGTATTGATCTCCTTCCGGGGACCACTCCTCCTCGGGGTAGACTATACTCTCTGTCGGCTCCCGAACGTAAGGCTCTCGAGGATTATTTGTCTGTGTCTCTTGACGCCGGTACCATAGTGCCTTCTTCCTCTCCGGCCGGGGCGGGGTTTTTTTTTAAGAAGAAGGACGGTACTCTGCGCCCCTGCGTGGATTATCGAGGCTGAATGACATAACGGTTAAGAATCGTTATCCGCTTCCCCTTATGTCATCAGCCTTCGAGATTCTGCAGGGAGCCAGGTGCTTTACTAAGTTGGACCTTCGTAACGCTTACCATCTCGTGCGCATCAGAGAGGGGGACGAGTGGAAAACGGCGTTTAACACTCCGTTAGGGCATTTTGAGTACCGGGTTCTGCCGTTTGGTCTCGCCAATGCACCAGCTGTTTTTCAGGCATTAGTTAATGATGTTCTGAGAGACATGCTGAACATCTTTGTTTTTGTCTACCTTGACGATATCCTGATTTTTTTCACCGTCACTCGAGATTCATGTTCAGCACGTTCGACGTGTTCTCCAGCGCCTTTTAGAGAATTGTCTCTACGTAAAGGCTGAGAAGTGCTCTTTTCATGTCTCCTCCGTTACTTTTCTTGGTTCCGTTATTTCCGCTGAAGGCATTCAGATGGATTCCGCTAAGGTCCAAGCTGTCAGTGATTGGCCCGTTCCAAGGTCACGTGTCGAGTTGCAGCGCTTTCTAGGTTTCGCTAATTTCTATCGGCGTTTCATTCGTAATTTCGGTCAAGTTGCTGCCCCTCTCACAGCTCTTACTTCTGTCAAGACGTGTTTTAAGTGGTCCGGTTCCGCCCAGGGAGCTTTTGATCTTCTAAAAGAACGTTTTACGTCCGCTCCTATCCTCGTTACTCCTGACGTCACTAGACAATTCATTGTCGAGGTTGACGCTTCAGAGGTAGGCGTGGGAGCCATTCTATCCCAGCGCTTCCAGTCTGACGATAAGGTTCATCCTTGCGCTTATTTTTCTCATCGCCTGTCGCCATCTGAACGCAACTATGATGTGGGTAACCGCGAACTGCTCGCCATCCGCTTAGCCCTAGGCGAATGGCGACAGTGGTTGGAGGGGGCGACCGTTCCTTTTGTCATTTGGACAGACCATAAGAACCTTGAGTACATCCGTTCTGCCAAACGACTTAATGCTCGTCAAGCTCGTTGGGCGTTATTTTTCGCTCGTTTCGAGTTTGTGATTTCTTACCGTCCGGGTAGCAAGAACACCAAGCCTGATGCCTTATCCCGTCTTTTTAGTTCTTCTGTGGCTTCTACTGATCCCGAGGGGATTCTTCCTTATGGGCGTGTTGTCGGGTTGACAGTCTGGGGAATTGAAAGACAGGTTAAGCAAGCACTCACGCACACTGCGTCGCCGCGCGCTTGTCCTAGTAACCTTCTTTTCGTTCCTGTTTCCACTCGTCTGGCTGTTCTTCAGTGGGCTCACTCTGCCAAGTTAGCTGGTCATCCCGGTGTTCGAGGCACTCTTGCTTCTATTCGCCAGCGCTTTTGGTGGCCGACTCAGGAGCGTGACACGCGCCGTTTCGTGGCTGCTTGTTCGGACTGCGCGCAGACTAAGTCAGGTAACTCTCCTCCTGCCGGTCGTCTCAGACCGCTCCCCATTCCTTCTCGACCATGGTCTCACATCGCCCTAGACTTCATTACCGGTCTGCCTTTGTCTGCGGGGAAGACTGTGATTCTTACGGTTGTCGATAGGTTCTCTAAGGCGGCACATTTCATTCCTCTTGCTAAACTTCCTTCCGCTAAGGAGACGGCACAAATCATCATCGAGAATGTGTTCAGAATTCATGGCCTCCCGTTAGACGCCGTTTCAGACAGAGGTCCGCAATTCACGTCACAGTTTTGGAGGGAGTTCTGTCGTTTGATTGGTGCGTCCGTCAGTCTCTCTTCCGGGTTTCATCCCCAGTCTAACGGTCAAGCAGAGGGCCAATCAGACGATTGGTCGCATACTACGCAGCCTTTCTTTCAGAAACCCTGCGTCTTGGGCAGAACAGCTCCCCTGGGCAGAATACGCTCACAACTCGCTTCCTTCGTCTGCTACCGGGTTATCTCCGTTTCAGAGTAGTCTGGGTTACCAGCCTCCTCTGTTCTCATCCCAGCTTGCCGAGTCCAGCGTTCCCTCCGCTCAAGCGTTTGTCCAACATTGTGAGCGCACCTGGAGGAGGGTGAGGTCTGCACTTTGCCGTTACAGGGCACAGACTGTGAGAGCCGCCAATAAACGTAGGATTAAGAGTCCAAGGTATTGTTGCGGCCAGAGAGTGTGGCTTTCCACTCGCAACCTTCCTCTTACGACAGCTTCTCGTAAGTTGACTCCGCGGTTCATTGGTCCGTTCCGTGTCTCCCAGGTCGTCAATCCTGTCGCTGTGCGACTGCTTCTTCCGCGACATCTTCGTCGCGTCCATCCTGTCTTCCATGTCTCCTGTGTCAAGCCCTTTCTTCGCACCCCGTTCGTCTTCCCTCCCCCTCCCGTCCTTGTCGAGAGCGCACCTATTTACAAGGTACGTAGGATCATGGACATGCATTCTCGGGGACGGGGTCACCAATACTTAGTGGATTGGGAGGGTTACGGTCCCGAGGAGAGGAGTTTGGTTCCGTCTCGGGACGTGCTGGACCGTTCACTGATTGATGATTTCCTCCGTTGCCGCCAGGATTCCTCCTCGAGTGCGCCAGGAGGCGCTCGGTGAGTGGGGGGTACTGTCATGTTTTGTCTTATATTGTCTTGTCATTTTGCTTTTCCTTCTGTTCGTTTTCCCCTGCTGGTCTTTTTAGGTTCGTTCCCCTTTTTCTCTCTCCCTTCCTCTCTCTCTTCTCTCTATCGTTCCGTTCCTGCTCCCAGCTGTTCCTATTCCCCTAATCAATCATTTAGTCTTCCCACACCTGTTCCCTATCTTTTCCCCTGATTAGAGTCCCTATTTCTCCCCTTGTTTTCCGTTTCTGTCCTGTCGGATCCTTGTATATTGTTCACCGTGCTGTGTCTTTGTATCGTCGTGTCGTGTTTCCCTCAGATGCTGCGTGGTGAGCAGGTGTCTGAGTCTGCTACGGTCAAGTGCCTTCCCGAGGCAACCTGCAGTTTATTACCGAGTCTCCAGTCAGTTCTCGTGATTACGAGTGAAATTGTTTTTTTGCTTTATTTACCGCTCCGATTTGTCTAGGAGTATTGCTATTTCCTTAAACTGGATTAAAGACTCTGTTTTCGCCAAGTCGCTTTTGGGTCCTCATTCACCTGCATAACATTAATGGTGTTGATGTGAGCTATGAGCATCCTTTTAAAGCATTTCATGGTTACAGACGTGCATACTATGGGTCGGTAGTCATTTAAGCAGGCTACCTTTGTTTTCTTGGGACACAGGGACTATGGTGGTCTACTTGAAACATGTTGGTATTACAGACTCAGGCAGGGAGAGGTTGAAAATGTCAGTGAAGACACTTGCCAGTTGGTCAGCGCATGCTCGGGGTACCTGTCCTGGTAATCCGTCTAGCCCTGCGCTCTTGTGAATGTTGACCTGTTTAAAGGTCTTACTCACATCGGCTGAGGAGAGCGGGATCACACAGTAGTCTGGAAAAACTGATGCTCTCATTCATGTTATTCAGCTCGTCTGGTAGACTCGTATCACTTGGCAGCTCTCGGCTGTGCTTCCCTTTGTAGTCTGTAATAGTTTGCGTCGGAGCCGGTGTAGAACGATTCAATCTTAGTCCTGTATTGAAGTTTTGCCTGTTTGATGGTTCGTCAGAGGGCATAGCAGGATTTCTTATAAGCTTCCAGGTTAGAGTCCCGCTCCTTGAAAGCGGCAACTCTACCCTTTAGCTCAGTGCAAATGTTGCCTTTAAGCCATGGCTTCTGATTGGGGTATGTACTTACAGTCACTGTGGGGACGACTCCATCGATACACTTATTGATGAAGCCAGTGACTGATGTGGTGTACTCCGCAAAACAGTCCTGTAGTTTAGTATCTGCTTAATTTGACCACTTTTTTAAAGACAAAGTCACTGGTGCTGCCTGCTTTTATTTTTGCTTGAAAGCAGGAATCAGGAGGATAGAATTATGGTCAGATTTGCCAAATGGAGGGCGAGGGAGAGCTTTGCACTCTGTGTGGAGTAAAGGAGTTGTTTTCCCTCTGGTTGCACATTTAAAATGCTGATAGAAATTAGGTAAAACTGATTTAAGTTTCACTGTATTAAAGTCCCTGGCCATTAGGAGTGCCACCTTTGGATGAGCGTTTTCGTGTTTGCTTATGGCGGTATACTACAACGGTTCAGGTAAGACCCAAATTCAGACTGTGTTGAAGTAACAATGTTTATTACAGCAACAGGGGCAGGCAAACAACAGGTCAAGGACGGCAGGGGCTGACAATCCAGAGTGGTGGGTCAAAAATACAGAACGGCAGGCAGGCTCATGGTCAGGTCAGGCATAGGTCGGTAATCCAGAGGGGCTATAGCGGTGTGCCAGCACATCCAGCTTAACATCCTTGGGTACCGGTGGGTGTTGCGGAAGCAAAGTGGCCCGGGCCTTACTGAATCCTCCCGGAGGTCCTGATACACCGCGGGAATGGCGGAGATGTCCGGGGCAGAACGGGCTCCAGCCCACAATGGCACCAATAGACAGTCAATCGAGGGATTGTGTCACTGGAGCCAAGAGAATCCCAATAACAAAGGAACCTGCTGAGAATCAATTAGCAGGAATTGGATCGTCTCGCTGTGGTTCCCGACACTCGTAGGTTGATGGAGGTGGTATGGTGGGTGACCCGGCCTATAGAACGCCCGTCTAGCGCTCTAACATTCATGGGAAAGAGAGGGGTTGAGTGGGGATGCCCAGCTCGGACGCCAGGGAAATGTCCGTAAGACTCATACCCCCCCCCCCCCCACAGCAGGGTGGCATGGAGAGGGGGGAGATTAGGGGGGAGAAGCTAAATTGTCTTAGGACCCACCAGAGTACTCATCCCTACCAATTAGCTAGGTCTTTTGAAGGGACAGACAGACACATAATGGTTGGCAGTACCACAATACAGACTCTGGGTAATAAGTCTGCATACGCGTTCGGCTGGAGACAGCCTAGCCCTGCCGAGTTGCTTTGGCTTGGGAAGAGGTAAACTGGCAGTCTGGGACGTAGACGCCGGGGACTTCCTGAGTCCATCAGATGCAAGGTGGGATCCTTGCGTGAGAGATTGGGACAGCAATCAGACCTCTTCTCCCTCCTACGTTCCCATAGCCATCCATCGAGCCGGATGGTCAATGAGTGAGTCGAGATCCATCAATAGTTCCCGGGCTGCAAGCTCGTCATTTACTTCCTCCGATATTCCGTGCAGGAAAGTGTCGAACAGCGCTTCCGGGTTCCAGGCACCCTCCGCTGCTAGCGTGTGGAAATCCACCGCATAGTCAGCCACACTGAGGGAGTCCTGCCAAAGCTGGAGTAACCTCTGGGCAGCTGCTCCCCTTGACACCGGCGCCTCAAACTTTTGTCACCTCCGACCACGAATACCTCCAGACTGAGGCAGATGGTGGATTGTTGCTCCCACACCAACGTGACCCAGGTGAGTGCCTCCTCGGACACCAGCGTAATGATGTACGCTATCCTCGAGCGGTCCAAGGGGAACGAAGAAGGCTGCAGCTTGAAAACAAGGGAGCACTGGGACAGAAAGGCCCAGCAGGTTCTGGAATCTCCATCGTAGGGCTCCGGGGGTGGTAAGTGGGGTTCCCGGGAAACCGGGGTGAGGGTGCTGCTACCAGCTGGGGTACCAGGCGTCCAAAGCTAGGTCGTGACTTTCAGCCACGGCCTGAAACCCTTCCATCAGACCGCGAAGCAACTCCTTATGCCTGCCAATGGTGGCTCCTTGGGAGAAGATGATATTGCAGAGCTGGTCCAAGTCTGCTGGTTAAGTCATGGCCAGTTCGTACTATAACATTTCAGGTAAGACCGGAATGTAGACTGTGTTGAAGTAACAATGTTTATTACAGTAACGGGCAGGCAAACGACAGTGCAAGGCAGGCAGGGTTCGATAATCCAGAGTGGTGGGGCAAAGGTACAGGATGGCAGGCAGGCTCAGGGTCAGGAAGAGGTCGGTAATCTAGAGTAGGGGCAAAGGTACAGGACGGCAAGCAGGGTAAGGGACAGGCAGAATAGTCAAGCAGGTGGACAGGCAAGGATCAGAACCAGGAGGGCGAGAAAAAGAGAGACTGGGGAAAAACGCTGGTTGACTTGACAAACAAGACGAACTGGCAACAGAGAACACAGATATAAATGCAAAGAGGATAATGGGGAAGATGTGCGACACCTGGAGGGGTTGTGGAGACAATCACAAGGACCGATGAAACAGATCGGGGCGTGACATACAGCTCATTGAGTGAGCTTTTAGTGCCCGCATCAGTCTGTGGTGGTATGCAGACAGCTATGAAAAATACAGATGACAACTCTCTAGGTAGATGGTGTGGTGTACAGCTTATCATGAGATACTCTACCTCAGGCGGGCAAAACCTCGAGACTTCCTTAGATATCGTGCACCAGCTGTTGTTTACAAATATGCATAGGTTCCCACTCTGTGTCTTACCAGAGGCTGCTGTGTTATTCTGCCGATAGTGTATAACCTGCAAGCTGTATGTTATTAATGTCGTCGTTCAGCCACGACTCTGTGAAACGTAAGATATTACAGTTTTTAATGTCCCGTTGGTAGGATATACTTGCTTTCAGTTCATCCCAATGATTTTCCAGCGATTGAACGTTGGCTAGCAGTACGGATGGCAAAGGCAGATTAGCATGATCCTCACAAGGCACCCCGATCTCTTTCCACAAAATATCAGTTTCTATTTCCAGCGAAGGACAGGAATGAGGGCGTTTGGAGTATATCCTTCCCATCCGACTCATTAAATTCATTGTCCAATTCGAGGTGAGTAATCGCTGTTCTGATGTCCAGAAACTATTTTCTGTCATAAGAGAAGGTAAGGTGGCAGCAACATTATGTATGTACAAAATAATTCACAAACAACACGGGAACAAAAATAATAATTGCACAGTTGGTTAAGAGCCAATAAAAGGGCAGCCATCCCCTCCGGGACATGTGGGAACACCTTCAAGACAGTTGGAAAAACATTCCAGGTGAAGCTGGTTGAGAGAATTCCAAGAGTGTGCAAAGCTGTCATTAAGGCAAATATTAAATATATTTTCATTTGTTTTAACACTTTTTTGGTTTCTACATGATTCCATGTGTTA
The DNA here is from genome assembly GCF_021184085.1 of Oncorhynchus gorbuscha. Taxonomy (NCBI): domain Eukaryota; kingdom Metazoa; phylum Chordata; class Actinopteri; order Salmoniformes; family Salmonidae; genus Oncorhynchus; species Oncorhynchus gorbuscha. The sequence continues at coordinate 35,306,813 of NC_060175.1, read as the reverse complement.
TGTCATAGTTTTGATTCTACAATGTAGAAAACAGTAAAAAATAAAGAAAAACCTTGGAATGAGTAGATGTGTCCTAACTTTTGACTGCTGCTGTATACATATGCAAAATGGCACAGTAATGTCAACTTGATGTGTTCACCTTTCAATGGACCTCACT